>NC_084619.1:59256730-59274230 GCF_033978795.1 Nerophis ophidion | reverse complement strand
CTGCATTACTGCTTGTATCCCACATAATTTCACACACAAGTAAACATGCCGCAGGACTGCTTGTATCCCACATTATATCACACAAAAGTTAACACGCTTCACGACTGCTGGTATCGCACATGTCACACACAAGTTGACATGCTTCAGGACTGCTTGTATCGCACATTATATCACACACAAGTAAACACTCTGCCTGATTGCTTGTATCACGCATTATTTCACACACAAACACGCCACATGATATCACACAAAAGTTAACATAAATCAGGACTGCTGGTATCGCACATGATATCACACACAAGTTAACATGCTTCAGGAATGCTTGTATCGCACATGATATCACACACAAGTTGCCATGCTTCAGGAATGCTTGTATCACACATGATATCAGACACAATTAAACACTCTGCATGATTGCTTGTATCACACATTATTTCACACACAATAAAACACGCCGCACGATATCACACAAAAGTTAACATAAATCAGGACTGATCGTATCGCACATGATGTCACACAAAAGTTAATATGCTTCAGGACTGCTGGTACCGCACATGTCAGACACAAGTTAACATGCTCTCAGGACTGCTTGTATCGCACATGATGTCACAGACAAGTAAACACGGCGCAGGACTGCTTGCATCGCACATGATATCCTACACAAGTAAAAACTCTGCAGGACTGCTTGCATCGCACATGATATCACACACAAGTAAAAACTCTGCAGGACTGCTTGCATCGCATATGATATCACACACAAGTAAAAACTCTGCAGGACTGCTTGCATTGCACATGATATCACACACAAGTAAAAACTCTGCAGGACTGCTTGTATTGCACATGATGTCACAGACAAGTAAACACGCCGCAGGACTGCTTGTATCGCACATGGTATCACACACAAGTAAACACTCTGCAGGACTGCTCGTATCGCACATGATATGAAAAAAATGTTCAAGGTTTTTTGTGTGTGTGTGTGTGTGTGTGTGTGTGTGTGTGTGTGTGTGTGTGTGTGTGTGTGTGTGTGTGTGTGTGTGTGTGTTTGTACTGTTCCTTCACATCCTCCTCATCATCATTCCTCTCGTCCTCATGTGTGGCAAGGAATGGTCAGCAGGGACACATGAGGACGTTGAAGTGTAATGTCTGCATCGAGGACATCGCACTTGACCAACAGTCCCTGGTATAAAGAGAGTTTAAGTAAAGTGACAGGAAATCTGTTTAAAGAGGCGGGGGATTAAAAGCCAGTGAGCCTGAAGGAAGTGGCCATAACCAATGTCTTTAACGAGGACCCAATCAAGTCTTAATGCTGGTCCTGGTTCACACAATGTCTTCGAAGCCGCGCCATGTTTACTAATGACTGGAATGGTCTGTTGGAGGTGCCATAAGTGTATGATAATATAGAGGTCAATTTATTACAAACGTTTTTATAAATATAATTCATTTTTTAAAATATAATTCACTTCACTCACTTATTTTAAGTGTATTTAATCTTATTCTATTTTATTTCATTTATTTTTATTTTATTTCTTTGTAATTTACTGTATTTTTAATTATATTTTATAACATTTTTCTATTTAATTAGATTGTATTGTATTTAATCATATTGTATTGTATCTTTTTTTCCACTTCACTCACTTATTGTTAGTGTATTTCATCTTTTTCTATTTTGTTCCTTGTTTTTTAATCCATTCTATTTTATTTCATTTAATTAGTTTTATTTTATTTATTTGCATTTTACTTTATTTTTATTCTATTTTATTATTATTTTCTATTGAATTAGATTTCATCATATTTAATCCTATTCTACTTTATCATTGTTTTCCACTTCACTCACTTAGTTTTAGTGTATTTCATCTTATTCTATTTTATTTTTATTTAGTTTTTAAATCCATTCTATTTTATTTCATTTAATTATTTTTATTTTATTTCTTTGCATTTTACTTTATTCTTATTTTATTTTATTTACTTTTTCTATTTAGATTTTATTTGATTTAATCCTATTTAATTTGATCTTTTTTTCCACTGCACTTATTTATCTTAGTGTATTTCATCTTATTCTTTTTTATTCTATTTTTTATCCATTCTATTGTATTTAATTTAATTATTTTCATTTTCTTTATTTGCATTTTACTGTATTTTCATTCAATTTTATTAAAATTTTCTATATATTAGATTTTATTGTATTTAATCCTATTCTATTTTATCTTTATTTTCCACATCACTCAATTATTTTTTATTGTATTTGATTTTATTCTATTTAATTTAATTTTTTCATCCGTTCTATTTCATTTAATTAATTTTATTTTATTTATTTGTATTTTACTGTATATTTTATTCTATTTTATATATTTTTCCATTTAATTATATTTTATTCCATTCAATCCTATTCTATTTTATCTTTTTTTTCACTGCATTTACTTATTTTTAGTGTATTTCATCTTATTCTATTTTTTTTTCATTTTTTTATCCATTTTATTGTATTTCATTTAATTACTTTTATTTTATTTCTTTGCATTTTACTTTATTCTTATTTTATTTTATTTACTTTTTCTATTTAGATTTTATTTGATTTAATCCTATTTAATTTGATCTTTTTTTCCACTGCACTTATTTATCTTAGTGTATTTCATCTTATTCTTTTTTATTCTATTTTCTATCAATTCTATTGTATTTCATCTAATTACTTTAATTTTCTTTATTTGCATTTTACTGTATTTTCATTCTATTTTATTAAAATGTTCTATATATTAGATTTTATTGTATTTAATCCTATTCTATTTTATCTTTATTTTCCACATCACTCACTTATTTTTATTGTATTTCATTTTATTCTATTTTATTTTATTTTTTCATCCGTTCTATTTCATTTAATTAATTGTATTTTTTTCTTTGTTTTTTACTGTATATTTTATTCTATTTTATTATTTTTTTCCATTTAATTGGATTTTATTCTATTTAATCCTATTCTATTTTATCTTTTTTTTCACTGCACTTACTTATTTTTAGTGTATTTCATCTTATTCTATTTTTTTTCATTTTTTTATCCATTGTATTGTATTTCATTTAATTACTTTTATTTTATTTCTTTGCATCTTGCTGTCTTTTTATTCTATTTTGTTTATTTTTTATATTGAATGAGATTTTATTCTATTTAATCCTATTCTGTATTGTCTTTTTTTTTTCAATTCACTCACTTATTTTTAGTGTATTTCATCTTCTTCAATTTTATTTATTGTTTTATCCATTCTATTTTATTTAATTTAATTACTTTTATTTCTTTGTATCTTACTGTATTTTTAATTCTATTTTATAAACATTTTTCCCCTTAATTTGATTTTTTTTTTTATTCAATCCTCTTCTATTTTAATTTTTCTTTCACTTCTGTCAAACATGGACTTGGACTAGGATAGTTTTCCCAAGGTGCAAAGCGAATGGAGTTGAAATGGCATGAAGGTAAAGACATTTCTTTATTTTAACACTGACTAAAAACAGGAACAAACAAAAGGCGTGCACAATGGCGGTACAAAAACCGTCTAAGGAAACAAAAGTCTAGCACAAAGGCAATTCACTATGAACTATAAAGAAAAACTTACTTGACATGGAAACGTGAACGAGACATGGATCATAGCAAGGTGCGTAGCAGGTGGTAGACATGAGAAGGAGGTGATGTTGCCTGGTAACTGTGGCTTAAATAATAGCTATCATGAGTGCAAACAGGTGTGAGACATGAGGGCAAGGTGAAAAGTAATGAGTTGCTATGGCAATAAGACAAACAAGGAAGTGCAGGAACAAGAACTGAATGTCCAAAAAACAAAACCAAACATGACCAAAACAAAACATGATCCCATAGACGTGACAACTTCACTCACTTATCCATCCATCCATCCATCCATCCATCTTCTGCTTATCTGAGGTCGGGTCGTGGGGGTAGCAGCCTAAGCAGAGAAGCCCAGACTTCCCTCTCCCCAGCCACTTCGTCTAGCTCTTGCCGGCGGATCCCGAGGCGTTCTCAGGCCAGCCGGGAGACATAGTCTTCCCAACGTGTCCTGGGTCTTCCCCGTGGCCTCCTACCGGTTGGACGTGCCCCTCGGAAGGCGTTTGGGTGGCATCCTGACCAGATGCCTAAAACCCCTCATCTGGCTCCTCTCCATGTGGAGGAGCAGCAGCTTTACTTTGAGTTCCTCCCGGATGACAGAGCTTCTCACTTACCTATTTTTAGTGTATTTCATCTTCCATCCATCCATTTTCTACCGCTTATTCCCTTTGGGGTCGCAAGGAGCGCTGGTGCCCATATCAGCTACAATTTCATCTTATTCTATTTTATTTCATTTAATTATTTTTATTTGCATTTTACTGTATTTTTATTGTATTTTATTAAATTTTTCTATTTGATTAGATTTTATTCTATTTAATCCTATTCCATTTTATCTTTTTTTCACTTCACTCACCTTTTTTGAGTGTATTTCATCTTATTCTATTTTATTTCATTTATCTAATTGTATTAAATTTCTTTGTATTTTACTGCATGTTTTTCTTTGTTATTAAATGTTTCTATTTAATTTGATTTCATTCGATTTAATCCCATTCTATTTTATCTTTTTTAAAAACATTTTATTCTATTCTATTCTAGTGTGAGCCCTGAGTGATAAATAAAGTGGCCAGTCAGGTTATGCTAATTGATGTCTCCTCCGATGCTTCCTTCCTCTTTTCTCAAAGTTCAATTACACTCATCCACAGCCATCCATCAGCGGAATGAAGCCGGCCGCGGGGCTAAATTAAATGTGCCAATTTCAATTAGGCGGCGAGCGGAAGGGCGGGCGACAAAGGTGACTGTGGGTGAGATTGCTGAGGCGACCGGGCGGCGGCGGCGGCGGCGGCAGGACTTTTAAGGAGGAGGGAGGGTTTTGCAAGTTGTTAGTGATGAAGAGTAATTTTGCTTGTGTCCTTAGTCTACGGTGGCCCACAGGGACAATGCATGAAAGTCATTTGACCCTTTTCCCATTTACAGTAATTCACTGTAAAAAAATCAACCACTGTGAATTTTACAGTAAAAATCGGACTCTTTTTTTTTTTTCCTCTAAAATCAACCATTTATATCCATCCTTCCATCCATTTTCTATCACTTATTCCCTTTCGGGTCGCTGGTGCCTATCTCAGCTACAATCGGGCGGAAGGCGGGGTAGATCCTGGACAAGTCGCCACCTCATTGCAGGGCCAACACGGATAGACAGACAACATTCACACAATAGGATCTCACTAAATTTATTCAGGGTCCATAAGTGCCCCAATCATAAAAGTGTTAAAAATAAGTCATATTTTGGATTAACTTCAGATCAATGCAAGTTTGTTTTTTTTGGTTTAATGTCATGTCTTTGTGACCATGTTGTTTGGTTTTTGACTCCATTAGTTCCTGTTTTTGCGCACCCTGGTTTGCTTTTGTTTCCATGGCTACCAATCAGCTCTCCTGTTCTCACGACTCACACACCTGACACACTTGGACTCATGCATCCGTTGTAAATCACCACATCACTATTTAAGCCTGCAGTTGCCAGGCAGTCAGCCTTGCGACGTTAGGGTCCCCGGGATTGCTTTGATTTTTCAGGGTGCAGTCCTTGGTGGAAAAAGTTTGGACACCTCTGATTTGCCATATATAAATCAGTTTTCTTTAGCAAAAAGGGATTAAATGTCAAGACGTGGACTATGGGGAGGTTTGTTTTCCTGTGGTGCACCTCTACACACCCTTGTTATCCATGCCGATGATCCCTGTTCCTTTCTCGTTCCAAGTAAGTTTTTTGTTATTCATGCCATAGTGCAAGTTTTTGTTTTATGGCCATAGTTTTGCCTTAGTGCAAGTTTTGTTTTCATAACCAAGTTTTGTACCTCCGTTGTGAGCGCCTTTTGTTTGTCCCTTTTTTGAGTTATTAATTAAAAGATGTCCTTACCTTCATGCTATGTCAGTGCCTTAGTCCACGCCTTGACATTTCATCCCTTTTTGGTAAAGAAAACTGATTTTTTTTATGGCAAATCAGAGGTGTCCAAACTTTTTCCACCAAAGACTGCACACTGAAAAATCAAAGCAATCCCGGGGACCCTAATGGGTCCAAGTGAACTCAAAAATCCCTTCAGGATTGAATACAAAGTCTCCCTACCAACTCACCAGTGCCTCCATGGAAATGCCCCCCTCTACCTCAAAGAACTACTCACCCCCAAATCCTCCACACGACACCTCCGCTCCAAACAGGCTAACCTCCTCCAACCTCCAAGGACAGAGCTACAAACTATGGGGGACTGGGCTTTCTGCTCTGTTGCTCCGAGTCTGTGGAACACTCTCCCTGACAACCTGAGGGCACCTCAGACTGTGGAAGCTTTTAAAAAAGGCTTAAAAACCCTTCTTTTTTTCTTTCTTTTTTTTGAAAAGCTTTTTTATAGATATATGCATGCTAGTTCTAGCTAATAGGCTGTTCTTATTTTTATATTTTATTTATTTAGAATATATTTTTATTATTATTTTTAAATTATTTATTTATTTATTTTTTAATACACTGTAGCACTTTGAGGTTGTTTGCTCAATGTAAAGTGATTTTTAAAAATAAAATATATTATTCTTATTATTATTATTATTATTAGTGATGTATCAGATATATCAGATTGTAGGTGGGAGGTTTTTTTACCCTTCGCGTTCATATTTTGCTGTTTGTTGCATTTTTGTTGTGTTTCGCTTAATTGTAAAATATGTTGATGGAGAGGGGGTGTGACGTTCATATGTTTTCAATATTCAGTGTTTTATCAATCATAGGTAATATTGTAAATCCCTCATTCTTTATTTTCAAATTAAAATTCCATTCCGTTTTTTAAGGCGGTCTGTCCATAACTCTTTTAGCATTCAATCAGACATTATTGTGAGGTTTTGTATTACTGTTCCTAAAAATAGATATATCAGCCCCCAGACACATTTTTTTCTCTAAATTCAGCCCCCGAGTCTAAATAATTGCCCAGGCCTGTTTTAGCTCAATGCGTAGCACACTTACACTCTCATACAGAGGACCGGTGGGTTCCAACCCTGGGCGAAACAGGATCAGGTGCTGGACCGCAAACACAACATCCATTAATCCATTTTCTACCGCTTGTCCCGTTCGGGGTCACGGGAGCCTATCTCAGCTGCATTTGGGCGGAAGGTGGTGTACACCCTGGACAAGTCGCCACCTTGTCATAGTTGTAAATTACATGTCAACCCCACCAGGATTCGAACCCAGCACTCTTCAACCAGAGTCAACCGTCTCCACAGCTGGGCTATCCTGGGTCTTGTTGGCACATTGTGTAAATGGTAAATAAAAACTAAATACAATGATTTTCTAATTCTTTTCAACTTATATTCAATTGAATAGACTGCAAAGACAATATATTGTATGTTTGAATTGGAAAACTTTGTTTTTTTTGGCAGATATTAGCTCATGGAATTCTGTGCCTGCAAAGTGTTTCAAAAAAGCTGGCACAAGTGGCAAAAAAGACTGACAAAGTTGAGGAATGCTCGTCAAAAACTAATTTGGAACATCCCACGGGTGAACAGGCTAATTGGGAACAGGTAGGTGCCATGATTGGGTATAAAAGCAGCTACTGTGAAATGATCTGTCATTCACAAACAAGGATGGGGCGAGGGTCACGACTTTGTGAATAAATACGTGAGCAAATTGTCAAACAGTTTAAGAACAACATTTCTTAACTAGCAATTGCAAGGTATTTAGGGATTTCACCATTTATGCTCCGTAATATCATCAAAACGTTCAGAGAATCTGGAGAAATCACTCCACATAAGCAATGATATTATGGACCTTGGATACCTCAGGCGGTACTGCATCAAAAAGCGACATCAGTGTGTAAAGGATATCATCAAATGGGCTCAGGACGACTTCCGAATACCACTGTCAGTAAGTACAATTTGTCGGTACATCTGTTAGTGCAAGTTAAAACTCTACTATGCAAAGCCAAAGTCATTTATCAACAACATCCAGAAACGCCACCGGCTTCACTGGGCCCCGAGGTCATCTAGGATGGACTGATGCAAAGTGGAAAAGTGTCCTGTGCTCCGACGAGTCCACATTTCAAATTGTTTTTGGAAACTGTGGACGTCGTGTCCTCCGGACCACAGAGGTAAAGAACCATCCGGATTGTTTTAGGCACAAAGTCCAAAAGCCAGCATCTGTGATGGTATGGGGGTGTATTAATGCCCAGGGCATGGGTAACTTACACATCTGTGAAGGCACCATTAATGCTGAAAGGTACAACTTAAGCTGTACATCAAGCAAGAATGGGAAAGAATTCCACCTGAAAAGCTTAAAAAATTGGTTTCCTCAGTTCTCAAACATTTACTAAGTGTTGTTAAAAGGACAGGCCATTGTAACTTTTGTCTACTTACAGTCTCAAAGCTAAAAGCCAGTTGCGCAGAGTTGACAGGGTTTTAATATGTTTTTGCAGTTCTCCATACTTTTTGTTGACTTTTCAGTCGCTCCAATCCTCCTCCCCATCCTGCACCTCACTCTTAAAAACAACAGATGATTAGATTAACACGTACCACCCTTGCAATCCAATCATATGCCGGCTGTGTCTCGCCGTCAGCACATGCCACGCCTCCGTCTGATGACGCTCTGTTTTCAGCACCATGGACAGAGGCGGTGACCTTTACTCGTGCAGTGCGCTGATTGCACTCCCTTTCCACAGCTGTGTAACGCAGTGGTAAAAAGGTTTTTGTGACAACTTTTTGGCAATGTGTTGCTGCAATTAAATTCGAAGTTCATGATTATTTGCCGAAAAAATTAATAAATAAGGTTTCGCAGTTGGAACATTAAATATCTGTCAGGCTTGCCCATGACAGTTTGGTTGTGTTTTAGTTTTTCCTTTGTGTGTGTGTAATATTTCTTGTCTTTAGTTCCTGTCAGCACTCTTATTTTGTCTGTTTCCTGCCTTTCTCCCCCTGAGTGCTGTGGCCCCTCAGCTGCGACTGATTGGCACCTGGCCACACCTGGTGTCAATCAGCCCGCTCCAATTTACACCTGTATTCCCATCCAGTCAGTGCTGGATTATTGTTGATGTCACTTCCGTATTGTCGCTCCTGTCATGTCATTGCAGCGTAGCGGTAAGCTATATTTCGGTATCTGTTCGTAGCTTACTGTCTTTTGTTTCCATGCTTCCGTTTTTTTTTCATTCTACAAGTAACGACTTCTGTTTTCCTGTTTGCTACCTGCTAGCTTCCACGCTAGGCCCTTTTGTTTTTGCCAGCTTCCATGCTAAGCTCCTTTTGTTTTGTAGCTCCCATGCTAGCTCTTTTAGTTTTGTTATCCGCCTCGCGCGCACTTTTTGCTGTCCCCCTTTGGTTTGTTCTTGTTTTAGTATCTTTATTAAATCATGTTTTCTCACTCCATGCCTGCCTCCATCTCTGCATCTTAGGGTTCGTCACAAACTAACTCTGACAATATCTTGTTATTCAATTGAATTTAAGTTGAAAATGATTTGCAAATGTAAATGGGTTGTACTTGTATAGCGCTTTTCTACCTTCAAGGTACTCAAAGCGCTTTGACACTACTTCCACATTTACCCATTCACACACACATTCACACACTGATGGAGGGAGCTGCCATGCAAGGCGCCAACCAGCACCCATCAGGAGCAAGGGTGAACTGTCTTGCTCAGGACACAACGGACGTGACGAGGTTGGTACTAGGTGGGATTTGAACCAGGGACCCTCGGGTTGCGCACGGCCACTATTCCACTGCGCCACGCCGTCATTGTACCATTTCCACAACATTTACACCAACTTCACTGTGTTTTTCTATTTGAACCATATTTGAGGCATGTGCCACCTGTGCTCCAACGCAAGTGCAGGTGTCCCTAATAAAAGGGCCGGCGAGTGTTCCGTCTCCGGTCTACGAGCGCGTTTGGTTTTTAATTGTCTTTATTTTCAAAAAAGGAAGAAGTGTCGAGAAGCTGGGCGACGACGATCCACCAGAGACGTAGCCCACATACCAAACGTCGTACGCCGAGCGCAGGAAGTGGCGAAGACGCGGGAAGCGGCGTACAAGCGGCGCGGCATGACGTGTGTTTGCAAAGCTGCAGGGCCAAACAAACCTCTGCACGTCTCGTGACGCCCCCTCTTCCCTAACCTTTTCCACTTGATTTCTCTTTTTTTCCTCCCCCTTGTTTTTTCGCTCTCGCCCGCCTTCCTTCCGCCTTCCTCTTCCTCCCTCTCGGCTGGGGCTAATTAGATCAAGACATATAGTGTTGGTGTGACAGTATTCTCCACGGAGCGCAGGGGCGATATGAATAATTGAGACGCAATTATACCCTCACTATTACGCCACCAACTGAGCACTCCGGTCGGCACACGTGCGCCGTCACTCGCCACGGCGTGGAAATTGTAAACCGGAACAGACCCTCGGGAATTCAAACACAACTCCGAGTGCGCATTTTGAATGTGAATGTTTACCGTGAGGATGGAAAAACATTTGAAGTACCGTATTTTACGGACCCACTAAAATTTGGAAGAAAACCATAGTTTCCATATATAAGCCGCACCCGACTATAAGCCGCGGATAATTAGCCACTTTGCCTTAACTCACATATGAACGTGAAGTATAGCTCGGTTGGTAGAGCCGCCGTGCCAGCAACTTGAGGGTTCCAGGTTCGATCCCCGCTTCCGCCATCCTAGTCACTGCCGTTGTGTCCTTGGGCAAGACACTTTACCCACCTTCTCCCAGTGCCACCCACACTGGTTTCAATGTAACTTAGATATTGGGTTTCACTATGTAAAGTGCTTTGAGTCACTAGAGAAAAAGCGCTATATAAATACATGTATAATAATATAAAAAAGGGCCATCCCAACCTTTTCGAATAGAGAATCGATTCTGAGTCAAATCTTTGTGAATCGAGAATCCATTCTGAATTGAATTTTTTTTTATAGAAAATCGTTTCTTAATCAAATCGAGAATCAAATCTTAATCTAATCGTTTCTGAATCAATTATTTCCGAATAGACAAACGATTCTAAATGGAATAGTTTTGAATCGAGAAATTATTTTGAATTGAATCTCTTTGAAACAAGAATTGATTCTGATTCAACTCTTTAAAAATCGGGAATTGATTCTGAATTTAACCTTTTCGAATCGAGAATCTATTCTGAATTGAATCTTCGTGAATCGAGAATCCATTCTGGATGTAATATTTTTGGATTGAAAATCGATTCTAAATCTAATCGAGAACCAATTCTTAATCGAATCGTTTCGAATTGAGAATCGGTTCTGAATGGAATTGTTTCGAATCGAGAATCAATTCTGAATTGAATAGATATAAATTTAGAATTGATTCTGCATCAAATCTTTACGAATCGAGAATCGATTCTGAATCGAATAGTTTTGGATCGAGAAACGATTCTGAACAAAAAATTGATTCTGATTCCAAAATTGAATCTGAGTAGAATCATTTTTGAATTGAGAGTCGATTCTGAATCAAATAGTTTTAAATCAAAAATGATTCAAAATCAAACCGTTTTGAATCGAGCAATTGAATCAAAAATTGATTCTGAATCGAATCTTTTTAAATCAAGAATCTATTCTGAATTTAATCTTTTCGAATCGATATTCGATTCCTTATCAAATCTTTCTGAATCGAGAATCTATTGTGAATGTAATATTTATCGATTCTGAATCAAATCTAAAATCAATCCTTAATCAAATCGTTTCGAATCGAGAATCGCTTCTGAATCAAAGAATTTCGAATAGAAACACGATTCTAAATGGAATAGTTTTGAATCGAGAAATTATTTTGAATTGAATCTCTTTTAATCAAAAATCGATTCTGATTCAACTCTTCTCAAATCGAGAGTCGATTCCGATTTGAACCTTTTCAAATTGAGAATCTATTCTGAATCGAATCTTTGTGAATCGAGAATCCATTCTGGATTTAATATTTTTTAATTGAAAATCGATTCTAAATCTAATCAAGAATCAATTCTTGATCGAATCGTTTGTAATTGAGAATCGGTTCTGAAAGGAATTGTTTCGAATCGTTAATCGATTCTGAATTGAATAGATTTGAATTGAGAAATGATTCTGCATTTAATCTTTTCCAATTGAGAATCGATTCTGAATCAAATAGTTTCACATCAAGAAACGATTCTGAATTCAAAATTGATTCTGATTCGAGAATTGATTCTGAATCAAATCATTTCAAATTGAGAATCGATTCTGAATCAAACAGTTTTGAATCTAGAAATGATTCAAAATCAAATAGTTTTGAATCAAGAAATTAAATCAAGAATTGATTCTGTATCGAATCTTTTTTTAAATCGAGAATCAATTCTGAATTGAATCTTTTGGAATCGAGAATTGATTCAGTATTAAATATATGTGAGTCGAGAATCCATTCTGAATAGAATATTTTTTAATTGAAAATCGATTTTGAATCAATTCTTAATCTAGTCGTTACGAATCGATGATTGCTTATGAATCAAATAATTTCGAATAGAAAAATGATTACAAATGAAATAGTTTTATATCGAGAAATTATTTGGAATTGAATCTTTTTTTTAACAAGAACTGATTCTGAATCGAATCTTTTCCAATCCAGAATCGATCTTAAATTGAACCTTTTCAAATCGAGAATTGATTCTGAAACAAATCTATGTGAATCGAGAATCCATTCTGAATCAAATATTTTTTAATTGAAAATCGGTTCGAGAATAAATTCTTAATGGAATCGTTTCTAATCGAGAATCGGTTCTGAATGGAATTGTTTGGAATTGTTAATCAATTCTGAATTGAATAATTTGAATCGAGAATCGATTCTGAATCGAACCATTTCAGCTCGAGAAATGATTCTGAAATAAAAATTGATTTAGATTCCAGAATTGATTCTGAATCAAATTGTATCAAATTGAGAATCGATTCTGAATCAAATAGTTTTGAATCGACAAATGATTCAATATCAAAAAGTTTTGAATCGAGAAATTTAATCAAGAATTCAATCTGAATCGAATCTTTTCGATTCCAAAATCGATTCTGAATTTAAACCTTTTTGAATCAAGAATCAATTCTTGATTGAAAATGTATTCTGATTCGAGAATCGATTATGATTTGAGTCGTTTCAAACCGAGAATCGGTTCTCAATCAAATAGTTTCGAATCAAAAAAACTATTCTTAATCGACTATTTGTGGATCAAGAATCCACTCTGAATTGAACATTTCTGAATGGAAAATCGATTCTGCTTTAAATCTTTTCGAATCGTTACCCTAAAGAATCGGAATCAGATCGACTCGTGTGGTGCTGAAAGATACACCGCCCGAAAGGCAACAAGACATGAACAGTGCAGTTTTTAGTATTAGTTCACAATTAAATGTCACATCAAAACATTAGAAAATCGACATTTATTTGCACAAAAATATGGTGTGTACCCAAAACTGTTCTTAGGGACCTGGAATGGATCAGTCGTGGAAGACACCATTTTTTAGTTGCGGTTTCATAAGTGTGTGTGTGTGTGTGTGTGTGTGTGTGTGTGTGTGTGTGTGTGTGTGTGTGTGTGTGTGTGTGTGTGTGTGTGTGTGTGTGTGTGTGTGTGTGTGTGTGTGAAAGTACCAATGATTGTCACACACATACTTGATGTGGCAAAATTATTCTCTGCATTTGACCCATCACCCTTGATCACCCCCTGGGAGGTGAGGGGAGCAGTGCCACGCCCGGGATTCATTTATGGTGATTTAACCCCCAATTCCAAGCAGGGAGGTAATGGGTCCCATTTTTATAGCCCTTGGTACGACTCGGCCGGGATTTGAACTCACGACCTACCGATCTCAAGGCGGACACTCTAACTACTAGGTCACTGAGTAGGTATGTGTGTGTGTGTGTGTGTGTGTGTGTGTGTGTGTGTGTGTGTGTGTGTGTGTGTGTGTGTGTGTGTGTGTGTGTTTATTCATCTGTGATCTTTGCAACATCACACAATATTGCCATCAACAAAAAAAATAGGAACAGGGGCCAAACAGATAGATAGTCACCGGCATTTTCCAAAACATAACTTTTGTTCGGGAGCAACTTTTTGATTGTGCGCGGGAAGAACACACACACACACACACATACACAAACACACACATATACACTTTTACTTGCTTATGGCAGTCCATCGATGTCGATGATGACGTTGCTCCAAACGAAGTATTGGATTGGTTATTGTTGTGCTTTTCGCCTGTGCATAGCCAGGTGGCTGCTCAGGCCTATGCGTGATCCACAGACTTTGTCACAGGAGGGGCAGGGGAAGGCAGCGGTGATGGTCGCTGGTGCTGTGGCACGTTGGTGTCTTTGTGCACGCCGCTGTGCTCTCCGCTCTGTGAACTTCTCCTGAAGATGAGTGATTCCCTGGTGGCAAGTAGAGCTCCAAGTCTGGCGGTCAGCAGCCAGGGACTCCAGTGCTGGTGGTTTGATGTCACACTTTTTCAGGAGAGTTTTAATGTGGTCCTTGTACCGTTTTTCTGGCCCCCGGCAGACCTTTGACCGACTGAAAGCTGGCCATACAATATTTGACGGGGTAGGCGGTGGGCTGGCATACGAATCACATGTCCGACCCATCTTAGGTGTTTTTGGCCAAGGACTGCTGTGATGCTGGGTGTGTTGGTCCGGTCATAAATTTCAGTGTAGGGCACCCTGTCTTCCCAGGTCAGACCCAGGATCCTTTGGAGGCAGCGGATGTGGAAGGCCTCGAGACTCTGGATGTGCCTCTGGTAGGGTGTCCAGGTTTCGGAACTATAGAGCAGCGTGGAGAGGCAGACTGCCTTATACACGACTGTCTTGGTGGAGATGGTTAGATTCCTGTTCAGGAAAACCCTGGACCGTAGCCTTCCAAAGGCAGCAGAGGCCAGGCCAATACGGGCCTGGACGTCATCGTCAATGGTGCAGGATGGCGACAGGGTGCTACCGAGGTAGGTGAAGTGGGGGACGGTGGCTAATGGGTGCCCGTCAAGGGTGAAGATTGGCGTGCTTGGCTGGGGAGTAAACTCCTGCACGAGTATTTGTGTTTTCTTGGTGTTTATCTGAAGACCAATGGCACTGTAGATGGAGGCTACCACATTCAGTGCGCGCTGGAGAGACTCTGGTGAGTGTGCAAGTACAGCGCAGTCATCTGCATACTGTAGTTCCAGAATATGCTGGGTGGTGAGTTTAGTGCTGGCTTGGAGGCGACGGATGTTAAAAAGGTTACCATCCAGCCGGTATTGTATCTGAATCCCATCTGTGGGGTCCAGGTGTTTATGGGACAGGAGGGTGACAGTGGAAATAAACATGTTGAATATGGTTGGGGCAAGGACACACCCTTGCTTGACCCCCACATCCACACTGAACAATGGGGATTGTTGGCCGCCGTTGCTCACACAGGCCTGCATGCCATCATGTAGCTGTCGCAGTAGGTTGCAGAACTTTGCTGGTACACCTAGTTTTCCAAGTACTTCCCACAGCAAGTCCCGGTTTACTGTATCGAAGGCTTTGGACAGGTCAATGAATGCCATGTACAAGTCTTTGCGGTGTTCTCTGCATTTTTCCTGTACCTGTCTGGCCACAAAGATCATGTCTGCGGTGCTCCGATCACGTCTAAAGCCGCATTGAGATTCGGGCAGGATGTTTTCGGTTACATGAGTTGCTACTCGATGTAACATGATCCTTGCTAGCACCTTCCCGGCTGCGGATAGTAGGGAGATACCTCTGCTGTTGCCGCAGTCTGCTTTGTCGCCTTTGCGCTTATAGATCGTTATGATGTTAGCATCCTTCCAATCTTGTGGGATGACTTCAGACGACCAGATGGCAGTGATCAGCTGGTGCATTCTGCGGAGCAGGAGATATCCACCGTGCTTCAAGATTTCTCCCGGGATCTTGTCAAGGCCTGGGCTCTTGTTGTTTTTTAGACCTTTGATGGCCTTGAGTACCTCTGAGAAGCTTGGAGAGGAGTCCAGCGAGTCTACAGGGGGCAGGCATGGGAGGTCAGAGAGTATGTCTGTCTGTACAGGGTTTGTGGTGTTCAGCAGTACCCTGAAGTGCTCAGCCCATCTGTCCAGGATCTGTTGTTTGTCCTTATAGAGAGTGGTTCCGTCAGCTGATCTAACTGGGGTGATGTTCCTCCTCTGTGGGCCATAGATGGACTTGATGGAGTCGTAGAAGGCATGAGAGTTGTTGGTGTCTGCGTGATGTTGTATTTCGCGGGCCTTCTGTGTCCACCAGTCATTCTCCATGGCTCTGAGGGTGCGTTGGGTTTCACTTCTGAGGCGGATGAGCTGAGCCTTCAGGACGGTGGATTGAGGGTTTGATATGTGAGCTGCAAGGGCCTTGTGCTTTGCCTGAAGCAGGTCATAGATTCCTGGCGCACTATTGTCAAACCAGTCTTGATGTCGCCTTGTGGTGTACCCTATAGACTCCACGGCCGCCTGGTGGAGGGCAGCGCGTAGGGTGCTCCAGGTAGTTCCAGTGTCCAGCTCTGGTGGCACTTCAGGAATCTTGAACAGCTGATCTGCTACATTTTTCCTGAGCTGGTTGACGCAGTGCGTGGACTTCAGTGCATCGCAGTTGAGCCTCTTGGAAGGTGGTGTTTTTCTCTGTTGAGGACGTATTTCTAAGTCAATCTTTGTTCTGATCAGGCGGTGGTCAGTCCAACAGTCAGCTCCACGCATGGCCCTAGTGATGTGCACCTCTTTCCTGTCCGCGTGGCGGGTGATGATGTAATCTAGGAGATGCCAGTGTTTAGAGCGAGGGTGTTGCCAGGATGTTTTGTACTTGTTTTTCAGTTGGAACAAGGTGTTTGTGATGACCAGTTGATGCTCAGAACATAGAGTGAGAAGACGGAGACCATTGCTGTTGAGCTTGCCAACACCGTGCCGACCCATCACTTCCCTCCACAGTACACTGTCCGAGCCCACTCTTGCGTTAAAATCCCCCAGAAGGATGAGCTTGTCAGTGAGTGGTGTTTTGCTGATGACGGAGTGCAGGGAGGCATAGAACTCTTCCTTACATTGAGGGTCGGCAATCAGTGTTGGGGCATAGGCGCTGATGAGGGTGCAGTAACGGTTATTTGTGAGGGGAATCCTCCAGGTCATCAACCTTTCACTAATGCCAACTGGAGATTCGGGAAGCTTCTGAAGTAGGGAGGTCCGCACAGCGAAGCCTACACCATGGAGGCGACGGGAGCCTTCCGGAAGCCCTTTCCAGAAGAAAGTGTATCCTTCTCCCACCTCGGCTATGGAGTCCTCTCCATGGAAGCGGGTCTCGCTGAGGGCCGCAATGTCGATGTTATACCTCTTCAGTTCGTGCGCCACCAACGCTGTTCTTCTGCGGGCACGAGATGAATCATCACGCACATCCAAAAGCGTACGGACGTTCCAAGTCGCTAGTGTGAGTGTCAGTCGGGTTTTATTCTTGTGTTTTCGACCGCATGGGGGGATGACCCGGCAGCTGCGGTAGGCTGCCCGGGAGTGGAGGAACAGACC
>NC_084619.1:59246730-59249230 GCF_033978795.1 Nerophis ophidion | reverse complement strand
ATTTTTTATTTTTTTTAACCTAGGAATGTTTTTTTTCAATTACATAACATATTTTTGATTGAAAAAAATGTTTTTTACACGTCCAAATATTTTATTTTTTTTTACTAGCAGAAAATTGTTGTTTTACTTGCAAACCGTTGGTTGCGAGTAAAAACAATGTGTGCATTTGTGGAGTTTCGGCAGGGATTTCACTCCACAGCAAAGCTTTTTGGCACATTTCAATTAAAAATATACTCCAACTATGACTGTAGGCAAGTTTTGAGCAAATAATTGACATGCCTTTAGTTTCCAAAAAATCAAAGAAATGGTTCTGAATGACAATAAAATTGCATTAGTGTCAAAATATTTACATATATATATATTTTTTGCTAATTTAAATTATGCACCCAAATAATTGACTGCCATTAATCAAAATATAAAAGTGTGATTATTCTGATTTAAAAATGCAGCTCTCAATTAAATCCACGTTTGCGTCAAACAGTATAAAAATCCTTTCACACACATAAAATTCTGCTTGGGGCCCCAATTTAACCCGGTAGAGACCCTGCATACAAACAACCAACTACTTCACCCGCCATTATTCAAATAAGTCACATTTCCATTTCATGAATATCTTTACTTTTTCTATTTTACAAGTAGAATATTTGTATGCCAAATAATAATATAAAAAAAGACTGAAATATACCCACATGAGGGGAATTTATCAATTTAAGGAGTGTCAAAAATGGGTCAGAAAATGTATCTTGCAGGTGTCAAATAAGATGTGAAAGGTCCTTAAAGGGACATAAACGAGGATGGTTCATCTTTGCACAAAGTCAGCGCACAATGAAGGAGACGGAACCAAGAGGAGGAGGAAACGCTTTGAATTATTCAGTGAATTCCAACATTCCACGTCTCAAATGGTAATCCCGCACCCGCCATTAATCAACTCTGTTTGTTTTTCTGGATGAGGAAATTCATATCCAGCATATTCCCATTAAAAGGCTAAGCATGTGTGATTATCTCCGCTAACCACAATTGGCTGGAGGGCTCCTCGGCGCCTCCGCTGGCCATTCATCGGCTAATCACGGGCCGTAAATCACCTGGCGGGGGCCGCGCCGAGGATAAAAGCAGAAGGACGACGGGCGGTTTTAACAACACGACCAATGTAGACGTTGAATAACAAAAATGGTCACGGTGTAACGAAGTTCACGTCGCCATCTGAAAAAAAATTCAAAAATAATAAAATAAAATTAAAGCTGCAAGCAGCATTGGCCGGGCCCGCCTTTGGCTGCTTCCCCCGTGACCCAAGCCCTGGTCTAATTCAGACCTACATAGAGGTTTTTGTTTCATGTCTCTACGTCATTCCTAACAGAAGTTACAAGCGGTTTTGTCTGTTTTTTTTCCTAGGGGGCGCGAAACCGCAATTATGATTTTTAGGGTTTGGTTTTTTTAGTAGATGGCAATTTTTGCCAGTCCTTTTGTGTGTGTAAAATTTGGTGAGTTTTGAAGCATGTTAAGGGGGTGAAATTACAGTTCGGCGTTTCTGGATGTTGTTGATAAATGGCTTTCGCTTTGCATAATAGAGCTTTAACTTGCACTTTGAAGCATTTTAAGGAGGTCAAATTACAGCTCAAAGAGGCAAAAATGACATTTTTTAGGAAACTTTTCGCAGGGGTTCTTTGAAGGCGTGTAAAATCAAAACCGGAGCAGTAATCAAAACTCTGTGAATAACTTTTAATCAGAAGGGTTCAATCTCTCTCCTGTGCGAGTTTGAAGCCGAAAAGACAAACGCGCTTGGAGGAGATAATGTTTGAAAAAGGTGACGGGTTTTTACAAAACTTTTATTTTGAAGGGGTAATTTTTAACTTCCTGTTGATTTTTGCTGAAGGATGTCAGTTATTAAAATGTAGGTCTAAGTGAGAACTTCATAGAGGTTTTTGTTTCATGTCTTTCAGACATTCCTACCGGAAGTTACAAGCAGTTTTGTCTGTTTTCTCCTCCTTGGAGCAGTTTTTTCTGTGTTTTATTCAAAAATTGCGCTAAAACGCATTTTTTAATTTTGGGGTTTGGTTTTTCATTAGATCGCAATTTCCGCCAGTCCTGATGTGTGTGCCAAGTTTAGTGAGTTTTGAAGCATTTTAAGGGGGTCAAATTACAGCTCAAAGAGGCAAAATAGCATTTTTGGTGAAAATTTTGCTTTGAATGGGTTTTTGCAAAAATGTTTATGATTTCTGCACTATAAGATAAAATTATGAAATCTAGGTCTAAATCAGCCCTACATTGAGGTTCTTGTTTCATGTCTGTACGACATTCCTAACGGAAGTTAAAAGCAATCTGTTTTTTTTTGTTTTTCCTAGGGGGCGCTGGAGCGCATTTTGGATTTTTGAGGTTTGGTTTTTTTCATCAGATGGCAATTTTTGCCAGTTCTGATGAGTTTGTGAAATTTGGTGAGTTTTGAAGCATGTTCAGGGGGTCAAATTACAGTTCGAAGAGGCGGCAGAATAATAATAATATTTTG
>NC_084619.1:59231730-59241730 GCF_033978795.1 Nerophis ophidion | reverse complement strand
ATATATATATATATATATATGTATGCAGTATGATTGAAAGATACATCCTCAGTGATGTGTCTGAGATCAATGGGGGTTTTGGGTCTTTCAACATTAAACCCCCTCCTTTAGGTGACCCAGACAAGGTTGATCAGACCCAAGCTTGTGTCCCAGTAGCATTGGCTCTCTCTGCTGCCTCCATGGTGGCCTTAAAGGCCTTCTTTCTCCCATAACCTGTAATACCAAATAGTGTAAACACCTTGTACAGTGAGTGGCCAGCAAAGCCTCAACACCCCACTTCAATGGGCTCACAGCATGCCTTCCAGCCTCCTCTGCGGCATTGCTCCACTAGCACCTGGTACTTGGACCGCTTCCGCTCGTTTGCCTCCTCTATGCGATCCTCCCAAGGAACTGTCAGCTCTATCAGTTGCACCTGCCGTGAAGATACTGAAGTCAGCAAGATATCTGGCCTCAACGAATTTGTCATGACGTGAGGAGACCGATATATGTATATATATAGGTCATATATATACACAATATATAAATATACACACATATATGAGTATATATTATATATTCTTACATACATACCTAAATAAACACATATATACATACATACATATACACACATTTACACACACACACATATATATATATATATATATATATATATATATATATATATATATATATATATATATATATATATATATATTATTTTATTTTTATTTTTTTTCGCCCTGCGATGAGATGGCGAATTGTCCAGGGTGTACCCCGCCTTCCGCCCAATTGTAGCTGAGATAGGCACCAGCGACCCCAAAGGGAATAAGCAGTAGAAAATAGATGGATGGATATATACATACATACATGCATATTTACATACATACACACGTATATACATACACATATTCTGTACGTACACACACACACACACACATATATACATACATACATATACACACATACTTATATATATATATACATATACATATATATATATATATATATATATATATATATATATATATATATATAAATATATATTTTTTATTTTTATTTTTTTATTTTATTCATTTATTTATTTTTTTTCGCCCTGCGATGAGGTGGTGACTTCTCCAGGGTGTACCCCGCCTTCCGCCAGATTGTAGCTGAGATAAGCACCAGCTACCCCCGCGACCCCAAAGGGAATAAGCGGTAGAAAATGGATGGATGAATCGATGATGTATGGATGGGTGGATGGATATATATTTTCATATACATATATAAATATATACATATATATACACATATGAGTATATATATTATACATACATACATACATACATACATGCATATTTACATACATACACACGTTTATACATACACATTCTGTACGTACACACACGCACACACAAACACACACACAAATATATTTGTATGACAAATACAGCGAAAGAGGCCTTAAAAAAGTGCTCCCCCTTTTTCAAAGACACCTGTGATGTTGACTCTGTTCCGGGACGCCGAGCGCTGAGACCTGCAGGCTTATAGACAAAACACACACCCACGGACTACTATACACATATGCACATATACCCCCGCACCCCAACCCACGCCTTCACCGCTTTACCCCCACGGTATGATGGTTCAGCGCTGGTGGAAGTCCCAAGTTTTGTGTGTCTTAACACAAATAAATGCTTTTTGTTGCTCGAGGTGTTTTTTTCCTGGTCTCAAAGTGAGCCCTCCTAGGAGCATTGTTTAAAATCTACTTTTTTTGTTCTTCTCCTGTCCCCATGTTTGCCTTTTTAACACTTGTTTTACACAGAATATTTTCTGTTCCGTCTACCCTGTATGTCTGTTCTTGGACACATTTGTACTGGAAGTTTTCTGTACTTTTTTAAACACAATGACAACTAAAATTTGTGTGCGGATGGTTGAAAGGCTGACACATGTTGAGAATATTGGGCATTGTAGAAATATAACTATGTCCATTCATTCATTCAAATATTGATTCTAGCACAATGGTTCTAGATGATATGAACAGGTTGGTGTTGGAATGTTTTTAATCGGTTGAAAAATGTTGATGTAGTAACAGTTTGAATTGAGAACTGTCAAAGTGTGTTCTTGACGAACCCCAAGATGCAGAGATGGTGGCAGGCATTGAGCAGGAAAACATGGTTTTAATGTTCAAAAATAAGAAAAGGAAAACACGAACCAGAAACCAGGAAGCAGGAACAGGAGTCAGGATCCAGAGAATAACCTACAGCATACAGCTAGTAACGACACTTATTGATTGATTGATTGATACTTTTATTAGTAGATTGCACAGTACAGTACATCTTCCGTACAATTGACCACTAAATGGTAACACCCGAATAAGTTTTTCAACTTGTTTAAGTCGGGGTCCACGTTAATCAATTCATAGTACAAATATATACTATCAACATAATACAGTCATCACACAAGTTAATCATCATAGTATGTACATTGAATTATTTACATTATTTACAATCCGGGGGGTGGGATGAGGAGCTTTGGTTGATATCAGAACTTCAGTCATCAACAATTGCATCAACAGAGAAATGTGGACATTGAAACAGTGTAGGTCTTATTTAGTAGGATATGTACAGCCAGCAGAGAACATAGTGAGTTCACATAGCATAAGAACAAGTATATACATTAGAAGTACATTTGAGTTGTTTATAATCCGGGGAGATGGGATGTGACTGGAGGAGGGTATTAGTAAAGTGTTGAAGTTGCCTGGAGGTGTTGTTTTAGAGCGGTTTTGAAGGAGGATAGAGATGCACTTACTTTTATACCTGCTGGGAGTGCATTCCACATTGATGTGGCATAGAAAGAGAATGAGTTAAGACCTTTGTTAGATCGCAATCTGGGTTTAACGTGGTTTGTGGAGCTCCCCCTGGTGTTGTGGTTATGGCGGTCATTTACGTTAAGGAAGTAATTTGACATGTACTTCGGTATCAAGGAGGTGTAGCGGATTTTATAGACTAGGCTCAGTGCAAGTTGTTTTACTCTGTCCTCCACCCTGAGCCAGCCCACTTTGGAGAAGTGGGTTGGATTGAGGTCTGATCTGGGGTGGAGGTCTAAAAGTAACCGGATTAACTTGTTCTGGGATGTTTGGAGTCTAGATTTGAGGGTTTTGGAGGTGCTGGGGTACCAGGAGGTGCAAGCGTAATCGAAGAAGGGTTGAATGAGAGTTCCCGCTAGAATCCTCAAGGTGCTTTTGTTGACCAGAGAGGAGATTCTGTAGAGGAATCTCGTTCTTTGGTTGACCTTTTTGATCACCTTGGTTGCCATTTTATCACAGGAAAGATTAGCCTCTAGAATGGAACCTAGGTAGGTGATCTCATCCTTCCTGGTGATAACAATGTTACCCACTTTTATAGTGAAGTCATTGACCTTCTTAAGGTTGATATGGGACCCAAATAGGATGGATTCCGTTTTACCTAAGTGTATGGATAGCTTGTTGTCAGCGAGCCAGGTGCAAATATTGAGGAGTTCAGCACTGAGGATTTGTTCCACCTGTGACTTGTCCTTGCCGGATACCAGCAGGGCCGAGTCATCCGCATACAGGAACAATTGACAGTGGCATGCTGATGGCATGTCATTCACGTATATTAGGAACAGTAAAGGTCCTAGTATACTGCCTTGGGGGACTCCACAGCTTACTGAGAGGGGAGGGGACATGGTGTCGTTCACCTCTACCACCTGTTTCCTCCCCTCCAAGTAAGATTGCATCCAGCTTGATGAGGTTTCGTCGAATCCGATTGCTCGGAGCTTATCCAACAGTATAGCATGGTTAACGGTGTCAAAGGCCTTCTGAATGTCCAGCATGACCATGCCGCAGTATTTGCCCGCGTCCACCTCATGTTTGATGTGGTCGGTCAGATAGAGAAGGCATGTGTCAGTGGAGTGGTTTGTTCTGAAGCCGGATTGGAATTTGTACATTAGTTTATTAGTAGCAAGGTATCTATCAACCTGTTCATAAACTATTTTCTCCATTACTTTCGAAATGGAACTGAGAATAGAAACAGGTCGGTAGTTACCAGGTTCTAATTTGCTTCCTTTTTTGTAAAGGGGGGTTACTCTTGCTATCTTGAAATCCTTGGGTACTTGGCCTTGTTTGATTGAGAGGTTTATTATATGAGTGATTATTGGGGCAATGGTGGTGGCAGAGTCCATGAGGAATCTGGAAGGGATATTGTCAAGGCCGGTGGCCTTGTTTGGGTGGAGCACGCTCAATTTATTAAGCACCTTGTTAGCTGAGACAATTTCTAATTTGAAATTTTTGTTGACTACTCCTAGCTTTCTGTAGAAGGCTTTAATGTGTTCTACACCAAAGCGACCAGAATGTTGGGATAGCTTGTTAACGAGAGTTGTGGCTATGTTGGTGAAAAAGATGTTAAGTCTGCTTGCTACCTCTATTTTGTCTGTAATGAGGGCGTCACCCTCCTTGATGTTGATGTTGGTGAGTCTGGTTTTAAGTTTCTGGCTGCATCCAGGAAGCTGGTTGTTGAGAATTTTCCAGAGCTCACGTGGCTTATTTGTGTTTTCCTCTATTTTGTCATTGATATAATTTTTTTTAAGGATTTAGTCAGGTTGTTTGTTTTATTTCTTAATTTATTGCATTGCTTTTTGAGCGTTGAAAGGAGTGATTTGAGGTTATTATTATTGGGTTGTTTATTTACTTCGGTTTTACACTTTTGGTATTCGAAATATTTTCTGTCCTTGTCTTTTATGGCAGCTAATAGGTCTGGATTGATCCACGACACAACAATACTCCAACAATGAGTGGAGGACAAAGCAGGTTGAAATAGTATCTGGCTGATTGACACCAGGTGTGGCCAGGTGCCAATCAGCCACAGCTGAAGGGACACAGCATTCAGGGAGACAAACAGGAAACAGAACCAAAACAAGAGTGCTGACAGGAAATACAACCAACACAGAGGAAAAACTAAAACACAACCATACTATCAGGGGCAAAACTGACAAGAACAGCTATTTCAGAATTCCTGGAATTTCCGGAAAACCAGGAATTTGTATGAAAATCTGTTGTCCCAACTAAAAAGAATGTTTCGAAGGTGGAATGATTGGAATTGTTTGAAAAATGTGGACTTTGAAAACTTCCTAGGAAGTGGTGAAAATAGGACTTTGGAAAAACGCAAAATCTTGCAATTCCTGGAATTTTTAAGAAAAAAATGGTTGTTTGATTGTCCAAGGTGAGATGAGGGTGTGGATGGTGGAATGGTCCAAATCGGTTGAGAAATGTGGAATATGCAGAAGTGTGTTTACTGCCCATTTATTGTTAATAGGGAGAACTTCCTGGGAATTCCGGGAAAAACGGGAATTTGGGGAAAAGGAAAACCTGTTTTGTGTTGTTTTTATAGGAAGAGTAGTGTGTGTGAATTGTTGAAAAGTCAACACATGTTGAGAAAACTGGGCATTGTAGAATTATGACTATGTCCATCCATTCATTTGCTCATTTCCCGGAAATTTGTGAATTTCAGAAAAAAAATGGGAGTTTTTAAAAAATATTGATTCTAGCATAATTGTCCTAGATGATACAAACGGGTTGGTGTTAGAATTTTTTTGTATCTGTTGAAAATTGTTGACGTGGTAACAGTCAGAATTGAAAACAGGTATTTCGGAATTGTTGGAATTTCGGAAAAAACAGGAATTTGTATGAACATTTGTAGTCCCAACTAAGAGGAATGTTTCGAAGTTGGAATGATTGGAATTGTTTGGAAAATGTGGACTTTGCAAACTTCTCAGGAAGTGGTGAAAATATGATTTTGGAAAAAACGCTAATTCTGGCAATTCCTGGAACTAAAAAAATAAAAATAAAAATAGTATTTTGATTTTCCAAGGTGAGATGAGAGTGTGGATGGTGGAAGAGTTCCAATTGGCTAAGAAATGTGGGAACTGTGCAAGTTGCAGGAAAAAAGGTCCAATTTATTTTCAGAGGGAAAAGTTTCCAGGAAAACCGGGAATTTTGGAATTAAAAAAAAAAAGTTCCCAGTGGAGCCAAATGTTTTGATACGGCAAACTTTTGCGGCAGAATAATAATAATTATAATAATAATAATAATAAAATATATATTTTTGGGGTGTAGAATTGTATACGTGTGGTTGCTTGGGCATTCACACAATAAAGTTCCATTCCATTGCAAAAAATAGGAGTGATGAAAAATACATTAGCACACAATTATTAATCATACTTTTGGCGCTTAAGAAACTTTCAGACTTCTTCTGTTTGAACTGACCAACACACCACTGCCAGAAGTGGTGGAAAAGTGTACTACAACTGAGTACATCTGCTAAATCGCTGCTAAACGGATGCCAAACACGGAAAATAGAAAGTGAGAGATAGAAGTTCAGACTTCTTCTCGGGGCACAATCTTTCTTCGCCATTGACGTTTTTTTTTTTAAAAGCGTATTTGTTGCATTTAATGACAACGCCTTTACACTATCACATCCAAACGTGTTGTTGTTGTCATCCATAATGCATTGCAAACACAACGCGTGCAACTTTAATCCCCCTCCGCCATCGTAATTAACTTTGGTAAACACATTCCTGATAAAAAAAAAATGAGTCGCCATGAAAGTCATTTTAATATCGTCGACATTGAATTTCTTTTTTGTAATCAACACGCTTTGATGCCTCGGGCTCGGGGGTTTTGCTTGTTCGAGCACGCTTGGTCGTCGCCGATGTTTGTATATTGCAAATATTCACTAACGAGGGGGCCTAATTGCATACGGGTGTGCAGGAAACGTGCAAATTATAATTAGGAAAACACAATAAATACAAATTAATTTGTCTGTGTCGATGTAATTCGCCCGTAATATTGAGCTCGGATATGCAGATGCAGGACCCCGTGATCCGGGGGCCATTTTCTCATGGAATTTTACTCCAAGCCCCTTCCTGCTCTGTCACTGATAAGAATATGAGGGCCTATTACGCCTTGTATTCGCATAGTCCCGGGGGGCGTGCAGCATTGGTACTGTTGAACAGGCGTTATGGGATTGAATACCTGCAGTTTGTCAAGAAGATCTGCAAAATAATGTCAAAATTCTTGTTTTAAAATAAAATATAAGTTGTTATTTTTTTTCACCCATGAATTTGTTTTAGTACGATACATGCATCAAAATTAATTCAAGGTTGATTTAGAAAAGGATTAAATAAAAACAATACATTTAATAAATTATATATATATAAAATTATATATATATATATATATATATATATATATATATATATACACACACATTATATATATATGTTTGTGTATATGTATATTTGTGTATATACACATATATATGTGTATATATATATACACACATTATATGTGTATATACACATACATATATACACACATATATATATATATATGTATATATATATATATATATATATATATATATATATATATATATATATATATATATATATATATATATATATATACACATATATACATACATATATACATACATATATATACATTTTGTTTATATTTACATACATATATATATATACACACACACACACACACACAAACACACACACACACACACACACACACACACACACACACTAAACAAAACCAGTTTTCTTTCAAGTAATATAGAAATGTATCTGACAGCTGTTTTTTTATTTAATGGAGGAATGTAGTTAATCATAGAACTGGTACCCAATAGTATTAAAAAGTATTTATTTTGAATCAAAACTCTATTCCGAAGCGAATCAATGCCCCCATAAATCGAATAAAATCGTGGGGTACCCAAAGATCCACAGCCCTAATGTATATTACTAATTTTTATTTATTTATTTTTGTATTTTATTTATTTGGCACAGCCTATTAAAATATAAAAAAAATGCCATCAGTTATTTATTTTTCCAATCTGCCTGACCTAAGCCTCAGGTGTATGTTAAATAAATAATATTGGTGATTAACACATGCTTTCATATCAGTTGACAAGGTTGTAAACTTTAATATGAGATATAATTGTTGATTTTGAGTCAAATAAAGAGTAAAATGACTAATTTAGTGTAAATATTCGAGTGGCCCCTGTGTATTGGAAAAAAACGGGTAAGAGCCCTTGTTCTAAGAGGTTGTGGTGATCATGCCCACTTCCACGCCATATTTACTCTTTTTCTCGCCAGCGCATCTCGTATTCGTTCTTTCATCGGCAAAGCCTGCGAGCCCTTTTAATACTCCTCAGATAACACCCGCCAGCGCCCATTCTTTTGTGTTGCGTTTGTTTGTCTCGGCTTTTGTTTCCCTGCCTCTTTATCTGCCTGCTCCACTTCCAATTCAGCGCCATCTCTCCGCCTCACAAATTCATCTGACGCCGCACAATGAGCTTAGACGGCGTTACATATGCAAACAGTCAGATATTAAAAAACAAGGGGGCGTACAATCTGGAAGGACTTTCAAGGATTTGGTATTTATACTCGCTAAATGAAATATGCATGTTGGACATGTTGTGGTGGCGTGACGGCGTGATGAAGATGATCGCCGACATGACCGCCTTAAAGTCGGACATGGAGGTGGACACCAGGGATGGATTAAAAAAAACACACACAAAAAAAAACGTTTCAAGGGTCTGCTCTTTCAAAAAGGCGCTAGCTTGATGCTATTGACATTAGCATTAGCGATTTCACATTGATTGATTGATTGATTGATACTTTTATTAGTAGATTGCACAGTACAGTACATCTTCCGTACAATTGACCACTAAATGGTAACACCCGAATAAGTTTTTCAACTTGTTTAAATCGGGGTCCACGTTAATCAATTCATGGTACAAATATATACTATCAACATAATACAGTCATCACACAAGTTAATCATCATAGTATGTACATTGAATTATTTACATTATTTACAATCCGGGGGGTGGGTGGGGAGCTTTGGTTGATATCAGAACTTCAGTCATCAACAATTGCATCAACATACACTGTTTCAATGTGGACATTGAAACAGTGTATGTCTTACAGTAGGATATGTACAGCCAGCAGAGAACATAGTGAGTTCAGATAGCATAAGAACAAGTATATACATTAGAAGTACATTTGAGTTGTTTATAATCCGGGGAGATGGGATGTGACTGGAGGAGGGTATTAGTAAAGTGTTGCAGTTGCCTGGAGGTGTTGTTTTAGAGCGGGTTTGAAGGAGGATAGAGATGCACTTACTTTTATACCTGCTGGGAGTGCATTCCACATTGATGTGGCATAGAAAGAGAATGAGTTAAGACCTTTGTTAGATCGCAATCTGGGTTTAACGTGGTTTGTGGAGCTCCCCCTGGTGTTGTGGTTATGGCGGTCATTTACGTTAAGGAAGTAGTTTGACATGTACTTCGGGATCAAGGAGGTGTAGCGGATTTTATAGACTAGGCTCAGTGCAAGTTGTTTTACTCTGTCCTCCACCCTGAGCCAGCCCACTTTGGAGAAGTGGGTTGGATTGAGGTCTGATCTGGGGTGGAGGTCTAAAAGTAACCGGATTAGCTTATTCTGGGATGTTTGGAGTCTAGATTTGAGGGTTTTGGAGGTGCTGGGGTACCAGGAGGTGCAAGCGTAATCGAAGAAGGGTTGAATGAGAGTTCCCGCTAGAATCCTCAATGTGTTTTTGTTGACCAGAGAGGAGATTCTGTAGAGGAATCTCGTTCTTTGGTTGACCTTTTTGATCACCTTGGTTGCCATTTTATCACAGGAAAGATTAACCTCTAGAATGGAACCTAAGTAGGTGATCTCATACTTCCTGGTGATAACAATGTCACCCACTTTTATAGTGAAGTCACTGACCTTCTTAAGTTTGATATGGGACCCAAATAGGATGGATTCCGTTTTACCTAAGTGTATGGATAGCTTGTTGTCAGCGAGCCAGGTGCAAATATTGAGGAGTTCACCCCTGAGGATTTGTTCCACCTGTGACTTGTCCTTGCCGGATACCAGCAGGGCCGAGTCATCCGCATACAGGAACAATTCACAGTGGCATGCTGATGGCATGTCATTCACGTATATT
>NC_084619.1:59211730-59226730 GCF_033978795.1 Nerophis ophidion | reverse complement strand
GGACGTGGTGGAACGGCAACACCCGACCGTAAACATGGCGGCTCATGACTTAGTAACGACGGCAAATTGTATCGGAAGAGCGCGCCGTGCCCTCTCCGAAAGACATTAAGCCCCCGTGTGTGTGTGTGCACGCGTGTGTGTGAGTGTGTGCACGTGTGTGTGTGTGTGTGTGATTCGTCCTAATGCATTTACAACCATTAGCCGGCACATTCATCGATCACCGCCAACATATGCAAAATTAACAGCAGAAAGAGTGTGTGTTCATGAACGTGTGTGTGTGTGTGTGTGTGTGTGTGTGTGTGTGTGTGTGTGTGTGTGTGTGTGTGTGTGTGTGTGTGTGTGTGTGTCTGTGTGTGATATTAATGACTGTGCTGGGAAAGAACAGCAACATTTATCCCGTCGCAGCATCTCAGCACATCCTGTAATCCATCAGTGGATTTGCTCATTAATTGTTGTGTTGTTGTTGTGTTGCCTCGCCGCAGCCGTGGGAGGAGCCAGACACGTCAAACTGCGAGTCAAACAGCGAGCCTCTCGGGAGCCACAAGTTGGAATGGGATTTCGTTTTTTTTTTTCTAATTGTTTAAGGGAGCGACAATCGTGCCGTGAGAGGTCAACAACATCAATATATCAATTTCAAAAATGTATTAAATATACATGTATACATATATATGTATATATATGTATACATGTATATACATATACGTCCCTATGTATACATAGGGACGGCGTGGCGCAGTGGAAGGGTGGCCGTGCGCAACCCGAGGGTCCCTGGTTCAAATCCCACCTAGTACCAACCTCGTCACGTCCGTTGTGTCCTGAGCAAGACACTTCACCCTTGCTCCTGATGGGTGCTGGTTGGCGCCTTGCATGGCAGCTCCCTCCATCAGTGTGTGAATGTGTGTGTGAATGGGTAAATGTGGAAGTAGTGTCAAAGCGCTTTGAGTACCTTGAAGGTAGAAAAGCGCTATACAAGTACAACCCATTTATATATATAGACTATATTGCCAGAATTATTTAAACATACATCCAAATGATGAGAATCACGTGTCCTAATCACTTGTCCCGGTCACAGGTGTATAAAATCAAGCACTTAGGCATGGAGACTGTTTCTACAAACATTTGTGAAAGAATGGGCCGCTTTCAGTGATTTCCAGCGTGGAACCGTCATAGGATACCACCTATGCAACAAATCCAGTTGTGAAATTTCCCTCGCTCCTAAAAATTCCAAAGTCAACTGTTTGCTTTATTATAAGAACATTGAAGATTTTGAGAACAACAGTAACTCAGCCACCAGGCGGTAGGCCACGTAAACTGATAGAGAGGGGTCGGCGGAGGAATTATGGTGTGGGGTTGTCTTCAGGCGTTGGTCTTGGCCACTTAGTTCGAGTGAAATTAATATTTTGGACAACTCCATGCTCCAAAATTTGTGGGAACAGCTTGGAGCGGGCCCCTTTCTCTTCCAACACGACTGTGTACCAGTGCACAAAGCACAGTCCACAAAGACATGGATTATAGAGTTCGGTGTGGGTGAACTTGACTGGCCTGCACAGAGTCCTGACCAGAACCCGATAGAACACCTTTGTGATGAATTTGAACGGAGACTGAGAGCCAGGCCTTCACCAATGCGATTTTGGAAGAATGGTGGAAAATTCCTTTAAACACACCCCGCAACCTTGTGGACAGCCTTTCCCAGAAGTCTTGAAGCTGTAATAGCTTGACCGACGTCATATTGAACCCTACGGCACTTCAAGTTCATATGTGAATCAAGGCTGGTGGCCAAATACTTTGCGATATATATATATATATATATATATATATAATCATGTCTGCACGCACAGATGCAGTTCAATAAATCTCAATAGCCAGCGGTGCCTACGGGGGTGTATATTGTAGCGTCCCGGAAGAGTTAGCGCTGCAAGGGGTTCTGGGTATTTGTTCTGTTGTGTTTACGTTGTGCCTGGGTGCGGATCTCCTCCCAAAATGTGTTTGTCTTTCTTGTTTGGTGTGGGTTCACAGTGTGGCGCATATTTGTAACAGTGTTAAAGTTGTTTATACGGCCACCCTCAGTGTGACCCGTTGAACAAGTATGCGTTGCATTCACTTATGTGTGTATAAAATTTGCATATATAATTTGACTGGGCCGTCACGCTGTTTGTATGGTGGAAAAGCAGACGTGACGGCAGGTTGTAGAGGACGCTAAAAACAGTGCCTTTAAGGCATGCCCCCATTATTGTCGTCCGGGTGGAAATCAGGAGAAATTTGGGAGAATGGTGGCCCCGGGAGATTTCCGGGAGGGGCACTGAAATTCGGGAGTCTCCCGGGATAATCGGGAGGGTTGGCATGTATGAGAGGACCACACTGTGACAGTTTCTTGCTGTCGCGCGGGTTCCAGAGACCATCAAGGAAGGACATCTCCTTTAACAGGTTTGACTCGCTTTATTTTTCAATCAAGCTGCGTCTTTCGTCGGGTCGCTTTTCAGCTGTCCGCGTCGGTGTGCTCCTTTGGCTCTCCGTGTCTTGCGCTCAGCATCCACTTCTGCCTCTCCAACACCTTCTTTCTCGATCTCTCCTCCCTCTCCCCTTTTATACACTGCGAGGAGATATGTTGATTGTCTGCCGGTGCACGATCCACGCACTTGTATTAGATTGCGGCGGCGTCGCTCCCGCTCTCTCCGCTCCGCCGCATTCGCCACTTCCTTGCCGCCATCTTGGGCAGGGCCCGTCGGCTGCGCCTCTCCACACACACCTTCTATTGAGTCTTCCACAGCTAGTGGGTCCATGACGATGACTTCTGTTTTGTTTGATCGGCCGTTTTACTACCCTGTTACAGACACCGTTTGGGAATGATTAAGGTATGTGAATAAAAATGTACAAAATCTGCGTAATTTTACTTGGTCAAACATTGTCTAACACGCCGCACTACAAAATAATAAAAGCATGATATCGTATCGGGTTGAAATGGGAAGAGAGGGGTCGTATCGGTAGTTATTGTTCCCTATCACCCATAAGGAAAATACTTTGTTTACACACGACCAAAGGGAAAAACTAGTTTTGACTTTGATTAAGCAGGATTAAAAGTGTGAAAGCGATTCAGTTTCCTGACGCTGAAGCGGAATGAGTCGGCTGTGATCCATTCAAGTCATTCCTGCTGGACTCAATAGCGTGAGCGCCCCCCTCGCCCCCAATCCACTTCGCCCCAAAGCACTCTTTAATACAGCCTCCTTTTACTTCCATCCATCTTTCTCTCTCGCCCTCATTTTGCACTCCCTCCATCCTTCCACTCATCCCTGACTTGATCCCGCATCCATCCATCCCCTGACCCTGTGTCCGTGCAGCCGTGATGGGCTTTACAAAGCCTCCAATCTCAAGGATTACCTGCGCCGACCTCCACTTCGCTCCATTTTTTTTTTTCTTTTGCCACCATCTCATTTTCTTTCCTCTCCGTCGCTCCCGCCGGGGCAATGATCCCCCGCCGGGTGGATTGTCGCTCTCGCTTTGTGTGGACTCTTGATATCTTCATGCAATGCGTGACAACGTTGCCACATTAGGTCATGTGACAGAGTGAGTGCATCCCATAATATCACAACCCTAAAGTTTTATAGTATCGGCTCAATTGTGAACCGTAATGATCATGGAAACTACAACTAAAGTACAATACTTAGAGTAAAATAAAAATAAATAAAATATCATCTGTTATTTTTCAAATTTTTTCAACTAAGATGCCCTTTAAAATCAAACAGCTGGTGCGTAATAAGTACAATACTTAGAGTATTAACACTTTTTAGGGCGCAACAGACGACTGAAAAGACCAACACACCGTAAACTTTACACTACTGCCATCAAACATCTTGGACTTGCTACTGCTACTGCCATAAAAAAAAAAAAATTCATCGTCAATAACAATTAATATTAACACACAAAAAGTACCATAAATTGGTTCCGTTGGCAACTGGTATTGATTCCAGGTACCGTATCGGCTCAATTGTGAACCGTACTCATCCCTAGTAATATTATACGCATATATCAATATTTTTGAGTATAAAGCGGCCTCAAAATTAAACACCTCCAAATTTTTTCATGGAAACTACAACTAAAATGCACCTTAAAACAAACAGCTTGGGAGTAAAAAGTACAATACTTAGAGTAAAATAAAAATAAATTAAGATGGGCACTTGTCCAGGGTGTACGCCGCCTTTCGCCCGATTGTATCTGAGATAGGCGCCAGCGCCCCCCGCGACCCCAAAACGGAATAAGCGGTAGGAAATGGATGGATGGATGCCTGTAAAGGTGCCTCCGTCGCTTAGCCTGGTGGTTAATTTCCACACCTCCAAATTTTTTCATGGAAACTACAACTAAGATGCCCTTTAAAATCAAACAGCTGCTGCATAATAAGTACAATACTTAGACTATTAACACTTTTTAGGGCGCAACAGACGACTGAAGAGACCAACAAACCGTAAACTTTACACTACTGCCATCCAACGTCTTAGACTTGCTACTGCCACAAAAAAAGTAATTTCATCGTCAATAACAATTAATATTAACACAAAAAAAGTACCGTAAATTGGTTCCGTTGGCAACTGGTATCGATTCCCAGGTACCGTATTGGCTCAATTGTGAACCGTACTCATCCCTAGTAATATTATACGCATGTATCAATATTTTTGAGTTTAAAACGGCCTCAAAATTAAACACCTCCAAATTTCTTCATGGAAATGACAACTAAAATGCACCTTAAAATAAACAGCTTATGAGTAAAAAGTACAATACTTAGAGTCAAATAAAAATAAATAAAGGTGGCGACTTATCCAGGGTGTAGACCGCCTTTCGCTCGATTGTAGCTGAGATAGGCGCCAGCGCCCCCCGCCACCCCAAAAGGGAATAAGCGGTAGAAAATTGATGGATGGATATAACAATATTTTGGAGTTTAAAACGGCCTCAAAATTAAACACCTCCAAATTTTTTCATGGAAACTACAACTAAAATGCACCTTAAAATAAACAGCTTATGAGTAAAAAGTACAATACTTAGAGTAAAATAAAAATAAATAAAATATCATTTGTTATTTTTCTACTTCCCTGCAGCCCGTTTAGGCAGTCGGGCTGTAAAGGCGCCTCCGTCGCTTAGCCTTAGCGATTTCCACTCCTCCAAATTTTTTAATGGAAGCTACACCTAAAAAACATTTTAAAATCAAACAACTGGTGCATAATAAGTACAATACTTAGAGTATTAACACTTTTTAGGGCACAACAGACGACTGAAAAGACCAACACACTGTAAACTATACACTACTGCCATCTAACGTCTTGGACTTGCTACTGCAACTGCCATAAAAAAAAAAAAAATTTCATCGCCAATAACAATTATTATTAACACACTGAAAGTACCGTAAATCGGTTCCGTTGGCAACTGGTATCGATTCCCAGGTACCGTATCGGCTCAATTGTGAACCGTACTCATCCCTAGTGATATTATACGCATATATCAATAATTTTGAGTTTAAAACGGCCTCAAAATTAAACACCTCCAAATTTTTTCATGGAAACTACAACTAAAATGCACCTTAAAATAAACAGCTTATGAGTAAAAAATACAATAATTAATTAGAGTAAAATAAAAATAAATAAAATATCATTTGTTATTTTTCCATTTCCCAGCAGCCCGTTTAGGCAGTCGGGCTGTAAAGGCGCCTCCGTCGCTTAGCCTAGTGGTTAATTTCCACACCTCCAAATTTTTTCATGGAAACTACAACTAAGATGCCCTTTAAAATCAAACAGCTGGTGCGTAATAAGTACAATACTTAGAGTACTAACACTTCTCAGGGCGCAACAGATGACTGAAGAGACCAATACACTGTAAACTTTACACTACTGCCATCAAACGTCTTGGACTTGCTACTGCAACTGCCATAAAAAAGATTCATTTAATCGTCAAAAACAATCAATATTAACCAACAAAATGTACCGTAAATTGGTACCGTTGGGCACTGGGGTCGATTCCTGGGTACTGTATTGGCTCAATTGTAAACCGTACTCATCCCTACTAATGTTACACGTATATATTAATATTTTTGAGTTGGAAACCGCCCCAAAATAAAATAGCATTTCTCATTTTTCTACTCCCTTGCAGCCCGTTTAGGCAGTCGACCTGTAAATGAATTGCTCCCGCTGCTGGCAGATACAAAGAACCGCCGATGTCGCTCATCCTTGGCAATTTGACGTGGTTAATTTTCAACACCTGCAAATGTGTTCATGGAAACCACAAAAAAGATGAACTTTAAAATCAAACTGTAAAAAGTACAGTACTTAGAGTACTAACACTTTTTAGGGCGCAACAGATGATGGGGCAGACCAACACACCGTAAACTGTAAACTACAGCCATCTAACGTTTTGGATTTGCTACTACGACTGCCATAAAAACAAGTGATTTCATCGTCAAAAACAGTCAATATTAACACACAAAAAGTACCATAAATTGGTACCGCTGGGCACTGGTATCAATTCCCAGGTACCGTATCGGCTCAATTGTGAACTGTACTGATCCCTAGTAATATTATATGCATATATCGATATTTTTTAGTTTAAAACGGCCCCAAAATAAAACATCTCCAAATTTCTTCATGGAAACTACAACTAAAATGCACCTTAAAAATGAAAAGCTTGTGAATGAAAAGTGCAATACCTAAGAGTATTAACACTGTCAGGTTCAAACACTGATGACATATATTAAACAAAACAAGAAGCAAGGAATTAAACAGAGACAGAATTAAATTTGGCTCAATTTGAGGAGAAACGTCTGGACACTGTACCCCCGTACAGTCTCCAACACGCTCTGGCGAAAGATTGTAAGCCACCTCTTTTATTTGGACTTTCCCTAATTACATGGCAGCAGCTATTTCTAAGGGACGGGGGTCATAAACTGCCATCGCCTTTGATTACAAAATAGTTAAAAAGAAAAAGGTAGTAAAACAGTTGACAGAAAAGGTCGTAAACAGCCTTTGCTCTCGGTCACAGAGCAGTTCAAAGAAAAGGTGCCTTAAGGGGAGTCAGGCCCTGCTTCCTCTCCGCTTTTTAGTTCTTGGGTCAAAACAAAATCTTTCTGTGGATTACAATACATGAAAGAAACAAAACACCTTCATGTTGCTTCCCATCATACACAGTGGAGTTTTACAAGCCTTCTTCTTGGTAGGTTCAAAGACAGCTTTTGTGTTCTCGCCGGGAACTCATTGAAACACAAAGTTTTGTGATAACTTAGTGTGTGTGTGTTGGGGAGGGGGGTGGTCGGCATAGCCTGCAGACCTGCAGCGAAGCGGGGTGTGCCAGGACCGGCTTCGAGATCAGCGACAGGTGCGTAGATGGCCCAGCTGGGTATATTTATCTAATCACCTGTCGCCCTCCAGGGGCTCCACTGCATGAAAGATGCCAAGGCCAGGATCACCCTGTGGTATCTAGCTTTGCAACCCTACAACTTCTGAGTGATCCACAGACCGGGTGCACAGATGACAGTGGGGGTGGGGGGGGGGGGGGTGTGCCTGGACCGGCTTCGAGATCAGCGACAGGTGCATAGATGGCCCAGCTGGGCACATTTATCTAATCACCTGTCGCTCTGTTAAAGGCAGCAGCCGGGAAGGAGGAGAAAGTTGGAGTTGAGCCCGAGCGAGAGCAAGAATGAGACTGTTTGACGACTTTATTGAAAAATAAGCAAAATCACAAAACTGTCAAGACTGTCATGTCTCTACTGCATGGGTGTCAAACTCTGGCCCTCGGGCCAAATTTGGCGCACCATGTAATTTCATTTGGTCCTGGAGGCAATATCAAATTAACATTAGAGCTGGCCCGCCGGTATTATACAGAGGCGGTGCCGCTGTTACACTGCGTTCACCGCTTATGCTCATACTTGCCAACCCTCCCGATTTTCCCGGGAGACTCCCGAAGTTCAGTGCCCCTCCAGAAAATCTCCTTGGGCAACCATTCTCGTGAATATCTCCCAATTTCCACCCGGACAACAATATTGGGGGCCGTGCCTTAAAGGCATTGCCTTTAAGGCACGGCCCCCAATATTGTTAAAGGCATTGCCTTTAACGTTCTATACAACCTGTTGTCACGTCCGCTTATCCTCCATACAAACAGCGTGCCCGCCAAGCCTCATGATATAAGCAGCTTGTACACACTCATAAGTGAATGCAAATCATACTTAGTCAACAGCTATACAAGTCACACTGAGGGTGGCCGTATAAACAACTTTAACACTGTTACAAATATGCACCACACTGTGAACCCACACCAAACAAGAATGACAAACACATTTCGGGAGAACATCCGCACCGTAACACAACAGAACAAATACCCAGAATCCCTTGCAGCACTAACTATTCCGGGACGCTACAAAACACGCTACCACCTAAAAGGTTCATTTGTTCAACCTTGGCCCGCGGCTTTGTTCAGTTTTAAATTTTGGCCCTCTCTGTATTTGAGTTTGACACCCCTGCTCTACTGAATGGTCCGAAGAACCCGGAGGTGCAAGACCTCCACACTTGGATACAAGTATTCTAACAAACACTTTTTAGGGCCCAACGGAGGACTGAGCTGACCGCCGCATTGTTTCCCGGCACCAACAGATGTCAGCGCCTCGCAAACTTGGTCGGAAACAAAGCGCGGAAATCCGCCCCAGTCGTCCCTCGGCCTCGTAACTCGCTCCGACAGCCGTGGAAAGAGCAAAGCGGCGCCGTGCGGCAAATATTGTTGTTTTTTTACTTTTCCCAAATGCAAATGGCTCCCTTTTTCTCTCTCTCACCCTCTCTCTCTCTCTTTCTCTCTCTCTCCCCCCCACCCCGCATCCCTGTGATTGTAATGAGGGTTGCAAGATGTCCGCTTTCTTGTCAGGGTTAAAATGATTTGTCCACTGGCAAATCTCCGCTCATTTGCTGGTATTGGAAGTCGTCCATCTATGGCTAATTAGACGGCCTCGCTGTGCGTCTGCTCCTCAAATTCCCATCAGAAGGAAAATCCCCGCATAATAGGACCGAGGAGACACTAAAGGGAGAGATTACCAGGGTTGTGTGTGTGTGTGTGTGTGTGTGTGTGTGTGTGTGTGTGTGTGTGTGTGTGTGTGTGTGTGTGTGTGTGTGTGTGTGTGTGTGTGTGTGTGTGTGTGGTGGCCATCACGACTTTAATCTATACCCCCCTCCCCCCCATTCATGTTTTCGCCTCATTGATGGGTCAGAGTTGTGCAAAAGGATTATTTGGTATTTGGGATTCCGAGTTTTTAAGACCGTTCCCAAAGAGCCAAAGAAAAGACAATTATATAATATGAAAGGAAATAAAGCAACGTTTCAATCAGCGGGCGCGCATGTGGGGGGGAACGCTGAGCTGCTTTTTGCTGCCATGGCAACTGACAGGGGGGGGGGGGGGGGGTGAGCTCCATGGCCAATTGCCCAGGGCGGGACTCTCTAGGGGGGGGGGGCGTGCCGCAAGGATGAGAAGATCAAATAAATATGGATATTTGTGCTTCTGGGGTCGGGGTGTGTGTCGGACGGGCGATGTGACATAAAAACTGTGGGGGTGTCCAAAAAAAAAAAAAAAAAGTATGTATCTGCGACTCATAGTCCGGTGCAGCCTAAAATAGCGTAGAAAAAAAAAAATCTAAAATTTAGTGGGTTTGGCTTATATACCGGTGCGCTCTATGGTCCGAAAAAATACGATCCTCTGTGAAAAAAGTTTGGCCATCACTGACATCCCCCAAAAATCTTACAATACATACCACGAGCTGCTGAGTGTTTACAATTCGACAAGAAAAACACAACATTTATTTTAGTCATGCCCATAGGATCATGTTTTGTTTTTGTCATGTTTGGTTATTTTTTGGACACTTGTTTCCTGCTTTGGCACTTCCTTGTTTTCTTTGTTTCCATAGCAACTAATTAGTTTACACCTTGTCTCCAAGTCACGCCCCAGTCCTCATTTCTCACACCTGTTAATCATTATCATAGCTATTATTTTAGCCACAGTTGCCAAGTGTTGAGTCTGGCAACTTTACATGTCACCCAAATTCCTCATCTGCTTCATGCCTTGCTTTGCTGTTCATTTTGTCTATGCCACGTAAGTTTTGTTATTTATGCCACAGTGCAAGTTTTTCTTATTCATGCCACAGTGCAAGTGTTTTTGTTTCATGTTTGTAGTTTGTAGCCTTTATGCTAGTCTTTTGTTTTTTGTAGCCAAGTGTTCGTACCTCCTTGTGAGCGCCCTTTGTTTGCCTTTTGTTTTGTTAGTTATAGTGAATATAAAATAAAATGTACTCACACTCACGTCTCGCTTGTGCCAACTATCCTTTGCGTCGAAGAAACAATCTAAGTCCAAGTCCATGTTTGACAATTTTAATCTTAAATTCAACCGTCTTACCCCAGAGACGACTGTGTAGGTGAGCTCATTTAAAACATTAAGCGCTAAATTTTGACCAGTAAAGGTAAATGGGTTATACTTGTATAGCGCTTTTCTACCTTTTTTTTTTTTTTATGAACTCAAAGCGTTTTGACACTATTACCACATTCACCCAATCACATACACATTTTACACACTGATGGCAGGAACGGCCTTGCAAGGCGCTAACCAGGACCCATCAGGAGCAAGGGTGCTTAAAAGCCTACTGAAATGAGATTTTCTTATTTAAACGGGGATAGCAGGCCCATTTTATGTGTCATACTTGATCATTCCGCGATATTGCCATATTTTTGCTGAAAGGATTTAGTAGAGAACATCCACGATAAAGTTCGCAACTTTTGGTGGCTAATAAAAAAGCCTTGCCTTTACCGGAAGTAGCAGACGATGTGCGCGTGACGTCATGGGTTATAGGGCTCCTCACAACCTCACATTGTTTATAATCGTAGCCACCAGCAGCAAGAACAATTCGGACCGAGAAAGCGACGATTTCCCCATTAATTTGAGCGAGGATGAAAGATTTGTGGATGAGAAAAGTTAGAGTGAAGCACAAAAAAAAAAAAGGCAACGGCTCCAGGCGACGGCAGTGCGAGCGATTCAGATGTTATTAGACACATTTACTAGGATACTTCTGGAAAATCCGTTCTCTGCTTATTGTGTTACTAGTGTTTTAGTGAGATTATAAAGTCTTACCTGAAAGTCGGGGGGCAGCGGTGAACCCCAGTGTCTCTGAGAGAAGCCAATGGAGGAGGCGAGATCACAGCTGCCTTTTCGACAGATGCAGGGGGAGGTCGCATAATCCACTTAAATCTCCGATAAGAGCCGACTTAATATCACAATTTTCCCATCCAAAAACTTGCTGGTTGACGTCGAGAAACATGTTCGCTTGAGCGCTCTGTGTTAAAGCTTCACAACAAACAAAGAAACACCAGCTGTGTTTCCGTTGCTAAAGGCAGCTGCAATCCACCGCTTTCCACCAACAGCATTCTTCTTTATAGTCTCCATTAGTAATTGAACAAATTGCAAAAGATTCAGCAACACGGATGTCCAAATTACTGTGTAATTATGCGATGAAAAGAGATGACTTTTAGCAGTGAGTGGGGCTATGCTGAAATGTCCGCTCCAACCAATAACATCACAAGCACGGGTCAACATAAGCGTCATCATTCCGCAACGTTTTCAACAGGATACCTCGCGAGAAATTTAAAATTGCAATTTAATAAACTAAACCGGCCGTATTGGCATGTGTTGCAATGTTAATATTTTATCATTGATATATAAACTATCAGACTGCGTGGTCGGTAGTAGTGGGTTTCAGTAGGCCTTTAAGGATGCAACGGACGGGACTAGGATGGTAAATGGTGGGGATTGAACCAGGAACCCTCGAGTTGCTGGCGCAGCCACTCTCCCAACTTCTCCATGCCGTCCCCCAGTACAGGGGGATAAGGCGATACCTTAGGTCTAATTGTGATGAGTCATGGCGCAGTGAAAGAGTGGCCGTGCGCAACCTGAGGGTCCCTGGTTCCATCCCCACTTAGTACCAACCTCGTCACGTCCGTTGTGTCCTGAGCAAGACACTTCACCCTTGCTCCTGATGGGTGCTGGTTAGCGCCTTGCATGGCAGCTCCCTCCATCAGTGTGTGAATGTGTGTGTGAATGGGTGAATGTGGAAGTAGTGTCAAAGCGCTTTGAGTACCTTGAAGGTAGAAAAGCGCTATACAAGTACAACCCATTTATTTATTTATCATTTATGTTGTTGATTTTTTTTTTACATGTGTAAACATCTGCTGTTTATTGTGTGAATGTAATAATACAAACGCTATTTAATCGATGTAAAATACACAATGGAAGTTATACATCTATAATGTTGATATTTTTGGTGGAAGTGTAAAGAAATAAAACTGAGGAAGGAAAATAATTTAATCAATCAATTCTTAAAACTGGGCAGCATGGTGGATCTTTCTGTGTGGAGTTTGCATGTTCTCCCCGTGACTGCGTGGGTTCCCTTCGGGTACTCCGGCTTCCTTCCACTTCCAAAGACATGCACCTGGGGATAGGTTGATTGGCAACATTAAATTGGCCCTAGTGTGTGAATGTGAGTGTGAATGTTGTCTGTCTATCTGTGTTGGCCCTGCGATGAGGTGGTGACTTGTCCATGGTGTACACCCCCTTCTGCCCGTTTGTAGCTGAGATAGGCACCAGCACTCCCCGAAACCCCAAAGGGAATAAGCGGTTGAAATGGATGGATGGATCCTTAAAACTTCTGGAGCTTCTGTTCCTTCATGCTGTTAACTATCTGTCTAGCTGCACACACTGGAAGTGACAGTGCAGTATGAAAGGCGATGTTTTAAGTACAAACTACAGTTTTAGAAGGAATATCACCCATTTAAATTAAACATTCATTTATTTGTGGCGACCGCACATAAAAGCAATGGGACTCTGTCTGTGAATAGAGCTTGTAGTTACATATTCTATAAATATGTAAATATTATATAAATATGTATATAAATATGTACATAAAGTGTTGTAATTATATTCCAACTCCGCAATCTTCTTGCTAACACCCCCCCCTTCCCCCCCGGCACCGCCGCCCGACCACACCACCACAAATAGATGCCTGACCTGTGGGAAACACTGCATCAACATTGCGATGTCCAGCCCCCGTGCCCTTGGGCTCTTGAAACCACGATAGGCTGCTAGTGGTCACTGCCGTGACTCTCTGCCTTCAAGAGAGAAACAATCCCCAGTGGGTGCGTCTGAAATGTTTGATACAATGAGACAAATTGTGGCGGTAATGTGGAAGTGTGTTGCATCATCAGTCAGGCTGACTACTGTACATCCGCTAATGGTCGACCTTGCACTCGTGTTGGATGGCCCCCGAGCCGCGACAAGTCAACACTGTGCATTGCAACCACCGATGATTTATATATATGTGTGTGTGTGTGTGTGTGTGTGTGTGTTCTGCAATGCTGACTTAATGGGGAAATTGCTCTGTTTACACAGTCACACCTGTAGGGGACCTCTGACGGTATGGGGACAAAAAAACAGGTCCCCTAAAGGGAAACCTTTTTAAATGATAGTCATATCTATTCTGAAGATGCCTAAGTGATTTTTGAAACATTTTTGTGATCCCCATGAACCATATTAACTCTTTTTCCCCAGGGTCCCCACTAAGTATGATCAGCACATTACTTCATCAATCCAGAGATTTAAAGACGTGTATGAGCTAACTGGGCAGTGTCCACTTCACCTCCTTTTTTTTATGCCTCCACAACCTGTAGAAAGGGTGGTCCCCGCAAGTACTGATCAAAAACTTGGTCCTCATTCCAAATGATAACCAGTGTTTGTGTGTGTGTGTGTGTGTGAGTGTGTGTGTGTGTGTTCTGGCAATGCTTACTTAATAGGGACATCGCTCTGTTTACACAGTCACCTTTCGGGGACCTCTAACAGTATGGGGACAAAAAAACAGGTCCCCTAAAGGGAAACCTTTTTAAATGATAGGCATTCTCAGAATGGATCTGGCTAAGTGATTTTTAAAACGTTTTTGTGATCCTCATGAACCATATTAACTCTTTTTCCTCAGGGTCCCCACTAAGTATGATCAGCACATTAGTTCATCAATCCAGAGATTTAAAGACGTGTATGAGCTAACTGGGCAGTGGGCATTTTAACCCATTTTTTTAGGCCTCCACAACCTGTAGAAAGGGTGGTCCCCACAAGTACTGATCAAAAACTTGGTCCCCATTACAAATGATAACCAGTGTGTGTGTGTGTGTGTGTGTGTGAGGGAGAGGTGAGGATAAGGGTGACATGTTGCATGGCGGAACAAAAAGGTGCATAATTAGACAGAAAAGTGGCGGAGACACCCCCTCTACTCCCTGCCCCCCCAGCCCTCCCGCCAAGACATTTATTCAGCTGTTGACCTTGCGGCTTGGCTGATGGCTTTAAGAGGTGCAATACGAGACGATAAGAGCTTTTTATTCGGGTAAGCTCCTCTGCACCCCGCGTAGACGCTGCAAAGTGCCACCAGGTGATTTCTCAGCATAATCACGCCAGCGCTCGAGCGTGGGTGAAGAACACCCCTGATTAGGGAAACCTTGGGGTGCCGGGGAACAAGGCTCCCTCGTACTTCCTCTGGAGCGATGAGGGTCTCTCTCTCGAAAGAAAAAAAATAGCAACTGATAGCGGGGTGTATTGAATTACGCAGCAAAGTAAAAAACTTGAAAATTAAGTTTTCGGAATGCAGATTTGGATATCAAACAACGCTCTCATTGTTGAATCACTGTTTTTCAGGAATCCATGTTTTCGCCGGTTAGTTAGAAATGGATTTTGATCGGAAAATGTACAAAATAGTATATATAAAATGTATTGTAGCCAGAAGAAATGACAAAGTCATACGCTATTTTTAACTTTAATTACCAATCTTACGATAAAAAACCTGTGATGAGGCGGCGACTTGTCTAGGGTGTACCCTGACTTCTGCCCGAAATGCAGCTGAGATAGGCTCCAGCGACCCACAGGACCCCGAAAGGGACAAGCAGTAGAAAATGGATGGATGGATGGACG
>NC_084619.1:59194230-59204230 GCF_033978795.1 Nerophis ophidion | reverse complement strand
ATTCATCCTCTCCTTAAAAGACCTAACCTCGATCCTGACCTCATGGTAAACTACCGACCGGTGTCTCACCTTCCCTTTATTTCAAAAATCCTCGAAAAAATTGTTGCAGAGCAGCTAAATGAACACTTAGCGTTTAACAATCTATGTGAAACATTTCAATCCGATTTCAGGGCAAATCACTCGACTGAGACAGCCCTCGCAAAAATGACTAATGATCTATTGCTAACGATGGATTCTGATGCGTCATTTTTGTTGCTGCTCCTCGATCTTAGCGCTGCTTTCGATACCGTCGATCATAATATTTTATTAGAGCGTATCAAAACACGAATTGGTATGTCGGACTCAGCCCTGTCTTGGTTTAACTCTTATCTTACTGATAGGATGCAGTGCGTCTCCCATAACAGTGTGACCTCGGACTATGTTAAGGTAACGTGTGGAGTTCCCCAGGGTTCGGTCCTTGCACTCTTCAGCATCTACATGCTGCCGCTAGGTGACATCATAGGCAAATACGGTATTAGCTTTCACTGTTATGCTGATGACACCCAACTCTACATGCCCCTAAAGCTGACCAACACGCCGGACTGTAGTCAGTTGGAAGCGTGTCTTAATGAAATTAAACAATGGATGTCCGCTGACGTTTTGCAACTTAACGCCAAAAAAACGGAAATGCTGATTATCGGTCCTGCCAGACACCGACCTCTATTTAATAATACAACTTTAACATTTGACAACCACATAATAAAACAAGGTGACTCGGTAAAAAATCTGGGCATTATCTTCGACCCAACTCTCTCCTTTGAGTCACACATTAAAAGCGTTACTAAAACGGCCTTCTTTCATCTCCGTAATATCGCTAAAATTCGCTCCATTCTGTCCACTAAAGACGCTGAGATCATTATCCATGCGTTTGTTACGTCTCGTCTCGATTACTGTAACGTATTATTTTTGGGTCTCCCCATGTCTAGCATTAAAAGATTACAGTTGGTACAAAATGCGGCTGCTAGACTTTTGACAAGAACAAGAAAGTTTGATCACATTACTCCTGTACTGGCTCACCTGCACTGGCTTCCTGTGCACTTAAGATGTGACTTTAAAGTTTTACTAATTACGTATAAAATACTACACGGTCTAGCTCCAGCCTATCTTGCCGATTGTATTGTACCATATGTCCCGGCAAGAAATCTGCGTTCAAAAGACTCCGGCTTATTAGTGATTCCTAGAGCCCAAAAAAAGTCTGCGGGCTATAGAGCGTTTTCCGTTCGGGCTCCAGTACTCTGGAATGCCCTCCCGGTAACAGTTCGAGATGCTACCTCAGTAGAAGCATTAAGTCTCACCTTAAAACTCATCTGTATACTCTAGCCTTTAAATAGACCTCCTTTTTAGACCAGTTGATCTGCCGCTTCTTTTCTTTCTCCTATGTCCCCCCCTCCCTTGTGGAGGGGGTCCGGTCCGATGACCATGGATGAAGTACTGGCTGTCCAGAGTCGAGACCCAGGATGGACCGCTCGTCGGGACCCAGGATGGACCGCTCGCCTGTATCGGTTGGGGACATCTCTACGCTGCTGATCCGCCTCCGCTTGAGATGGTCTCCTGTGGACGGGACTCTCGCTGCTGTCTTGGATCCGCTTGAACTGAACTCTCGCGGCTGTGTTGGAGCCCACATCTGAGGTCCTCTCTAAGGTTTCTCATAGTCAGCATTGTCACTGGCGTCCCACTGGATGTGAATTCTCCCTGCCCACTGGGTGTGAGTTTTCCTTGCCCTTTTGTGGGTTCTTCCGAGGATGTTGTAGTCGTAATGATTTGTGCAGTCCTTTGAGACATTTGTGATTTGGGGCTATATAAATAAACATTGATTGATTGATTGATTGATATATACATACACATACATTAATACATACACATATATATATACAAATATATATACACACATATTTATATATATGTATATATATATATATATATATATATATATATATATATATATATATATATAAAACACATACATAGGTATGTCTGTATTTATGTATGTACATATACATGTATATATGTATATATGGTTCGCTCGTTGCAGGTGCTGCTAGTCCTTTCAACCGGAAGTACAAGTGCCGTTCCGTCTTCTAATCATCCATAGCGTTTCTACTCTTACGGACAATTTGTTTTTTAAGTTTTACAATATAACTAAATCTGTTTATACTTACCAAAGTGTCCCATGTGTGACGTCTGTAGGAGCGTTTTCATGCACGTGCTATCGTAATGCAAACATGCTAGTGTCGTTAGCATTAGCCAATATGCTAACAAGTTTACGAGTGTCTTACAATGGCGTTATTTTTGTATTGTTTCAGTTTCACAAATTCCTCAGTAAATTCACCAAAATGTCACCGTGGAGTTATTGAGTCCGTTTAGCTGATTGGAGAGCCAGCTTGCGCATCTAGCGGGTCCATGACGATGACTTCTGTTTTGTTTGATCAGCCGTTTTACTGCCGTGTCGCAGACACCGTTTGGAAACAATTAAAAGGTTTCCAAACCTTTTAATTGTTATAAACATTTTCTGTGTGAATAACTTATTTCACAACGTATATATATAGTCAGGTGCGGTTAATTTATGGAAAATATTTTTCATCCAAAACTTAGAGACGGAAAAACCCGAAAAAGGAAAGATGTGTTTTCGTGTGACCAATAAGGTGAAGATGGAGTGTGAAATCAGCCGCGAGCTGCTTGAAGAGAAACATGTCAGCGTGCGAGCAGACTTATAAGAGCTCTTTTTTTTCAAGGGCAGCCTGAGCCGGAAGAATTGGTTCGATAACCGTGAGCGCTATTAGGGAGGCAAAAAAAAAAAACACGAGTAAAACACGACTAAATGGCTCCCCGAGGCGTCTTCGGAAGAACATGCCGCCGATGCTGATTTGTACAAGGCCGGCGCGTGAAAGCAAACACCAGGCACACACACGCCAAGAGAGAGGAAATTAAGCGAGCGAAGGAGGGAATCGAACGTGCGCACGTGTTACGAAGGAAAACCAGAAGGGCTTTTTTTTTTAGAATGTCTGACAGCGAGGAAACAAGTCGGAGCTGGGAGAGAATCAATTGTCACTTTTTCCTCTTTATAGTTAGAAGTCATACTACTATTATCGTCATAAGAGCGGTACCTCGGGATATGAGCGCCACAGCTTGCAAATTTTACAAAATAAGAGCGGTCTCTTGGCTTTTTTGCTCGTAGGAATTTGTGCAATTATTTTATTTTAAATCAAAATGGGGACAGCCTTAATTGGGAAATAAGTTATTATTATTAATGCACTGTTGTATGTCTACTACAAACTGCAGAATTACGATAAAAAACACATTTAGACGGGAGAAGAACCGTGTCCGCATGACTCACTGTCAAAGTATCTATTCTCGCGTCGGCCTCTTCATCGCAGTCTAACTACACATCATTGTCCGAAGTGCCCGACGAATTCCACTGAATCGCATCACACGCTCTCTCCCCCCTCCAAACTGAGCCTACTCTTCCCCTCCCACCTTGTAGTAAGCGTAAAATTCCTTCCATGCTTGCTACCAATACAAATACTAATATGTGTCTATTAAAATTCCATAACTTTTCAAATAAACCTAAGAAAGAAAATGTTGTTGGACCACTTGATTAGAAAATGTCCAATACAACTGCAGCCTAAAACAGAAAAAACAAGAAAAACAATCGAGGGTCATTCATTCACATTATTGCTTCAAAAGCTTGACTTCATGAACTATTGACCACTCGGTGTCACCAAAAACAACAGAAGTCCATTCCACAAAGTTAATAACAAATAGGTTAGTGTTTTTCATTTCTAACTAAACATAATTTTTTGGCGTGCTCGGCGCAATCCATTGAATTGCGTCACACGCTCTCGCCCCCCCCACCTCCAAACTGAGCTTACTCTTCCCCTCCTACCTTGTAATCAGTGTATCATTCCTTCTACGAATGAGACCTGTGTCTTTTAAAATGCACCTAAGAAAGACAATTTTGTTTGGCTACTTGATTAGAAAATGACCAATAAAATTGCCTGTCTAAAACATTTGTCATTAAATTGCGTCACACGCTCTTTCACTCCTCCAACCTGAGCTTACTCTTCCCCTCCTACCTTGTAATCAGTGAAGCGTTCCTTCTACGAATGCGACTTGTGTCTTTTAAAATCCACCTAAGAAAGACAATTTTGTTTGACTACTTGATTAGAAAATGACCAATAAAATTGCCAGTCTAAAACATTTGTCAATACAAACAGGTAAACAATCCAGTGTCCGATTCAATCACATTACTGCTTCATGAGCTTGACTTCATGAACTATTGTGACCACGAGGTGTCACCAAAGACATCATAAGTCCAATCCACATAATTTTTAATAAATAAGTTAGTGTTTTTCATTTCTAACTAAACATAATAGTCTGGATGGCTCGGTGCATTCCATTGAATTGCATCACATGCTCTCTCCCCCCTCCAAACTGAGCTTACTCTTCCCCTCCTACCTTGTAATCAGTGTAGTGTTCCTTCTACAAATTTGACATGTGTCTTTTAAAATGCACCTAAAAAAGACAATTTTGTTTGACTGCTTGATTAGAAAATTACCAATACAATTGCCAGTCAAAAACTTTTGTCAATACAAACAAGTAAACAATCCAGTGTCCGATTCAATCACGTTACTGCTTCATGAGCTTGACTTCATGAACTATTGTGACCACTAGGTGTCACCAAAGACATCATAAGTCCATTCCACATAGTTTTTAATAAATAAGTTAGTTTTTTTAATTTCTAACTAAACATAATAGTCTGGATGGCTCGGCGCATTCCATTAAAATGCGTCACACGCTCTCTCCCCCCTCCAAACTGAGCTTACTCTTCCCCTTCTACCTTGTAACCTATGTAGCCTTTCTTCTCCGAATGAGACTTGTGTCTTTTAAAATGCCCAAATGTTTCAAATAAACCTAAGAAAGACACTTTTGTTTGACTACTTGATTAGAAAATTACCAATAAAATTGCCAGTCTAAAACCTTTGTCAATACAAACAAGAAAACAATCCAGTGTCCGATTCATTCTTGTTACTGCTTCATGAGCTTGACGTCATGAACTATTTTTACCAGTAGGTGTCACCTAAAACAACATAAGTCCATATTAAATAGTTTATAATAAAAAAATTACTGTTTTTCATACGTGCCGCTTTTCTTTGTTTCACCTTTTCTAACATTCCACACCACAAAATAATAAAAATGCGTACGATTCCTGCCAACATGGGACTGTTGGAATCCGTCAAAGTACTGAGCACATATAAATGAAAATGTCAAAGCGTAAGCCGGCCAGCGTCATGAGAAAGGTCGAACTGTCAGAGATTCATTTTCGACGTCAATATTTTTCCGGAAATATCAGAAGATTTTGAAGAACAGAAGCCGGGAAATTCGCAATGAATGTCAACTTTGTAAGCAAGAGGCAACCTGAGATCATTTCTTCACCTTCGCAGCATCCAATGAATGCGATCAAGATGTCAGGTGTGCACATTAATCATTGGGGATAAGGAGGGCACGTCCCCCATCCCCCCACCCCATCCTACCAGTGTCACCTTCCAGGACGTCCACCTCCGGCCGCCGACGTCTGCCGCCTTCCTGGATGAGCGCCAGGCGGAGGAGCCGGGTGATTGGGCGGGTTAGAGGGGAGCTAATGGATTTCTGGCCGGGAAACGAGGCTTGGGGAAGGCGAGCGGGCCGCACGATGACTGACAGCTACATTACGGCGCAGACGAGCGGCACAGCCCGAGGCGGGGAGAGACGAGATGAGGGACAACGGCGAGGGGGGGAAGATGGAGGAAGACAGGTGGAGATGTCTCTTTTAAAGTTCTCAAGTTTCAATTGGAGGAGGACACGCGCCTCGGTCATTTCATTAGGCACACCTGCACATTTGGGAGCATCAGTAATTCTGACTTTTTACGCTTTTTGGCTCGCATGATATTACATTCTCGGAGCGTCATATTTTCCACAAAAAAAATAAAAAACGCCATTTTGATATTTTTCATACATTGTTTTTGTCACGCTCATGAGATCATGTCTGGTTTTGGTCATGTTGGTTTGTTGGACAATCGGTTCCTATGTTTGCACTTCCTTGTTTGTTTTATCACCATAGCAACTTATTAGTTTCACCTGTCATGTCACGTACCTGTTCAATCACTGGTATTATTTAAACCTGTAGTTGCCAAGTGTTCAGCCTGGCGACTTTTCATATTACATATTCCTCAACTCGATTCATGCCGAGCCATGCTGTTTATACATTCAGCCCATGCCACGTACGTTTTTGGTTTGTTTTAGTTCTGCCTTTGTGCTTTGCCTATATTCATAGTCTAGTTTTGTACCGCCATTGTGTGCGCCTTTTGTTTGCCTTTTGTTGTAGTTTGTTTGTGTTAGTAATAAATTAAAATGTACTTACATTCAAGTCTCGCTCGTGCCAACTTTCCTTTGCATCGGAGAAACAATCAAATCATAGTCCAAGTCCTGACAGTTTTAACCTTTAAATGTTAAACAAGTGATATTATGTGTATTTTTATTTTTCAATACTTAGAGTAGATCTCAAGATCAACTTTAGGTCTATCTGTCAATCTAAAGATACCATCATTTTTTATTCCTGGGCGCGGCCACCACTACTGCTCACTGCTCCCCTCACCTCCCAGGGGGGTGAGGGTGATGGGTCAAATGCAGAGTAGAATCTCACCACATCTAGTGTGTGTGACAATCATTGATACTATAACTTTATTTTTTTTAATGTGTTACACCCTTTGTCAAAAATAAATAAATAAATAAATGAAAAATTTGCGGTATTTTCGCAAAAAAATGTACTTCATTTGATGTGAAGTATTTGTGGCTGTGAATAGGTCAATAATTTATAACAAGCTTGCTTTAGATTCATTATTTTTCTTCCTATTACGTTTTTGGAGCAGGGAAAGTTTTGAAAAATAAAAGTGTTAAAAATAAGTTATATTTTTTTTCAGCACTTAAGTCTCGAGATAAAATTTAGGTCATCCGATCAAAGTTGGGGTTTTTTGCCCTTTTTGGCAAAGAAAACTTAGATTTATATGATAAACTACACACAAAATATGCAATATTTTCTCCCCCAAAATAAATTTTAAAGCAGAATATTTGGTGTAAAGTAAGTGGAGTTTTGAAGAGGTCAACAATTCATAACAGTGATTTTGAGTCATTATTTTTTTTAGCAATAACAGTTAAAAAAAAAAAAATCCCACTAAAATTATTGGGGATTGAGAATAGCCCCACTCGTAAAAAAAAGCCTCGCATTTTTTAATTTTTTTTTATTTCAAAACTTCAGTCCCGAGATCAACTTCGGATCTGTTTGTTGATTTTAAAGTTTTGTTAGTTTTTTTTCGTTTGATTATTTTATGCCCTTTTTGTCAGCAAAAATGTTGATTTTCCTATGTCAAACTACACATAAAATATGCAATATTTTTCCCCAAAATATATTTTCAAGCAGAAAATTTGATATAAAGTAATTGGAGTTGTTAATAGGTCAATAATTCATAACAGTCATTTTGAGTCATTATTATTTTTTGAGAAATTACATCTTAAAAAAAAATCCCACTAAAATTCTTGGGGATCCAAATGGGCCCTACTAAAAGTGTTAGAAATAAGTAATACATTTTGTTTAATTTCAACACGCATCCGTTGATTTTAAGGTCTCATCATTGTTTTGGTTTGTTTGGTTTATGCTCTTTTTGTCTGCGAAAATGTAGATTTTATATGGAAAACTACACACGAAACATGCAATATTCCCTCCCCCCAAAAAAATATTTTAAAGAAGTATATTTGATGTAAAGTAATTCTAATGTCTAATACCAACAAGCCATAACAACAGTGATTATGAGTCATTATGTTTTAATTGATTCATTAGTGTTTTTGAGTTTAGACAGTTTAAACAAAAGCACACTAAGATATTAGGGATCCAAAAAGGGTCCCACTCATAAAAGTGTTAAAAAATAGTCATTCATTATTTATTCGCTTGTTTTACTTTCAGCACTTAAACTTCAGGTCAGTTGATTATAATGTTTTATTATTTTATTATGTTATGTTTTTTTGTGTGTTTTATGACCTTTACGTCAAAGAAAACATAGTTTTTTAAATGGCAAACACACATAATATGCAATATTTCCAGAGTGGAATTTTTGATGTGAAGTTTTAGGAGCCTAAAATAGGTCAATAATTCATTTAAAAAAAAAAAAATATATATATATATATATATATACATATTATTATTTTTTAAATGACAAAAGAAAAAAGAAAAAAACAGCCTGCATGGCAGCAGCACCTGCAGTGAGCAAACTCGTCCAAAAGATGACGCCATAGCACGAATAATACCACAATTTAAGCGTCTTTGCTATGGTTTTATAAAAAAACTATTTGCATTTTTATGGAGGTAGGCAAAGAAAAAAAATCCATAGTCCGCACCGTTTTATTAGCCACAGGGTTTGAAGCGTAGGGATAAAAGCAGTGCCTTATCGTCTGGAATTTATGGTAGATTTCACGGTATCAAACTGGCTGCTGGTACCATTGTTATTTTTAAGTTAAAAAATAAAATTCTGCCCTTTTTGTTACATAGCAAAAACACAAAATATGCAACGTTATCCTCAAAAATAGGTTAAATGTGGAATATTTGATGTGAAGACTTAAATTGGTCTATAATTCAAAACAAGACTAATTTTAATTAATTCATTATTGTTTTTGAGTTTAAACAAAAGCACAATAAAATATTAGTGATCCAAAAGGGTCCCACTCATAAAAGTGTTAAAAATAAGTAACAAATTATTTAGTCGTTTGATGGATGGATGTATGAATCGTACTTGCCAACCCCCCCGGATTTTCCGGGAGACTCACGAAATTCAGCGCCTCTCCCGCAAACCTCCCGGGACAAATTTTCTCCCGAAATCCAGGCGTAGCTGGAGGCCACGCCCCCTCCAGCTCCATTCGGACCCGAGTGACGTGTCGACAGCCTGTTTTCACGTCCGCTTTCCCACAATATAAACAAGGTGCCTGCCCAATGACGTTATAATTGTAGAATGATCGAGGGCGAGTTCTTGGTTTCTTATTTGGTTTTATTGTTAGGCAGTTTCATTAACATCCTCCCAGCGCGCTAACAACACACAACAACAGCAGTCATGTTTTCGTCTACCGTAAAGCAGTTTGTCTGCCGTAACCAGCAATGTTGTGACACTTTTAAACAGGACAATACTGCCATGTACTGTGCATGCATAAATGACAATAACATCTACGGCTTTTAGAGAAGTGGTTCTCAACCTTTTTTCAGAGATGTACTCCCTGTGAACATTTTTTTTAATTCAAGTACCCCCTAATCAGAGCAAAGCAATTTTGGTAGAAAAAAAAAAGATAAAGAAGTAAAATACAGCACTATGTCATCAGTTTCTGATTTATTTAATTGTGTAACAGTGCAAAATATTGCTCATTTGTAGTGGTCTTTTTTTAACTATTTGGAAAAAAAGGTATAAAAATAACTAAGAACGTGTTGAAAAATAAACAAGTGATTCAATTATAAATAAAGATTTCAAAAAAAAATTCTGCGATGAGATGCCGACTTGTCCAGGGTGTACACCGCCTTCCGCCCGATTGTAGCTGGGATAGGCACTAGCGCCCCCTGCCACCCCAAAGGGAATAAGCGGTAGGAAATGGATGGATGGATAGCTGTAAATATACTCCTCCCCTCTTAACCACGCCCCCAACAACACCCCTCCCCCGACCACGCTCCCCACCCCCCACCCCCCACCTCCCGAAATCAGAGGTCTCAAGATTGGCAAGTATGGGATGGATGGGTTTACTTTTTTTTTTTCACTTTTAGCACTTAAACTTCAGGTCAGTTGATTATAATTTGTTTATTATTTTATTCTATTATTATGTTTTTTTGTGTGTTTTATGACTTTTACGTCAAAGGAAACTTTTTTAAATGGCAAACACATAATACGCAACATTTCCA
>NC_084619.1:59126730-59179230 GCF_033978795.1 Nerophis ophidion | reverse complement strand
GAACGATCTCACAAACTGCGCCAGCTTGGAGGAAGAATAACAACAAAAGATCTCCCCTGACGGGACTCAATATGTGAAGGAAAGTCGGGCACATCTATATATGGTGAGCATACTTTCAAATTAAGACACAACAGAGATGGTGTTTACACGTGCAAAGGAAAAACTGAGTTTTTGAGTCATGTAAATGCCAGAAGACGACTGTAAAACGTTCCCACTGGGTGGAATGTCTCAGCAAATAAAAACAATACCATGATTAGAGGGCACCGGTATTTAGGCCGCACCCACCGAGTTGAGAAGAAAATTATATTTTACATATGTTTGGATGATAGGCCGCATATATATACCGGTAAGAAAGATATTTGTAATTTATATTGTTATTTACATACCTTAATTGTTTCTCAACGGTGTCTGTGACGAGGCAGTAAAATGGCAGATCAAACAAAACAGAAGCCCCACTGGCTGCGGCAGCTCGCTCTCCAATCACGCTGCAAAAAAAGAAAAGTTGAAAAAATGCCAGAATTTTACCGTGAAAAATAACAGAGATACTGTTTTAACATTTTAGCAGTGTTTCTCTATTTTTCTTTATCCCCCCCCCCCACTCTCCTCTGCGAGTATAGATTAAAACAACAGAGAATAACTTTCTCAACATTGTTTTTTAGTCCAACAGAAAAAGATTTACTGAACCCCCCCCCTCCCCCCCCAAAAAAAGGATTATATTTTCCGGACAATAAAACACATCAGTATATTAGCCACACCCGTCGAATATATCCGGACTATAAGCCCCAGATATATACCGGTAAGAAAGATATTTGTAATTTATATTGTTATTTACATACCTAATTGTTTCTCAATGGTGTCTGTGACGAGGCAGTAAAACGGCGGATAAAAATAAAACAGAACTTCCACTGCTGCGGAAGCTAGCTCTCCAATCATACTGCAAAAAAAGAAAAGTCAGTAGATGTTAAAGTAAAAAAAATGCCTGAATTTTATCGTAAAAATAACAGATACTGTTTTACCTTTTTAGCAATGTTTCTCCATTATTCTTTATAATGCCCCCCCCCACTCTCCTCTGTGACATATACATATACAGTATATATATATATATATATATACATATGTATATATATATACAGTATATATACACACATATATATTATACATATATACACACACACATACATATATATGTATATATACACATATATACATACATACATATATACATACATACATACATATACATATATACATACATACATATATACATACATATATATATATTGTATCCTTAATAACATTAAAAATAACCAACAAATATATATAGATTAACTTACAACAAAGGATGACTTTATCAACATAGTTTTATAGTCCAAGAGAAAAAGATTTAGAATATATAAAAAAAATACAAATAAAAGTATTTTCCGGACAATATGACGCATCAGTTCATATATATATATATATATATATATATATATATATATATATATATAAATGAGTATTTTTGTCCGTCATACATTATTTTTCCTTTTACGGATGGTTTTTTTGTAGAGACTAAATGATGAGAAAAAACACTTAATTGTACAGTTTAAAAGAGGACAAAACAGGAAAAAAATGAAAATTAAATTTTGAAACATAGTTTATCTTTAATCTCTAAAATTCAAAATTCAACGGAAAAAAAGAAGAGAAAAACTAGCTAATTTGAATCTTTTTGAAAAAATAAAAAAAAATAGCTGATGGAACTCTGCTAGTATTTTTTCCTGATTAAGATTAATTTTAGAATTTTAATGAGATGTTTTAAATAGGTTAAAATCCAATCTGCACTTTTTTAGAATATATAACAAATTGGATCAAGCAAACTTTATAACAAAGACGAATCATTATTTCTTCTAGATTTTCCAGAACAAAAAATTTTAAAAGAAATTCAAAGGGCTTTTAAACAAGATTTAAATTTGATTCTGCAGATTTTCTAGATTTGCCAGAATATTTTTTTTTTATTTGAATCATAATAAGTTTGAAGAAATATTTCACAAATATTCTTCGTCGAAAAAACATAAGCTAAAATGAAGAACTAAATTAAAATGTATTTAGTATTCTTTACAATAAAAAAAAAAAACTTAAACATTGGTTTGAATTTTCAGGAAAGAAGAGGAAGGAATTTAAAAGGTAAAAATGTATATGTGTTTAAAAATCCTAAAATCATTTTTAAGGTTGTATTTTTTCTCTAAAATTGTCTTTCTGAAAGTTATAAGAAGCAAAGTAAAAAAATAAATGAATTTATTTAAACAAGTGAAGACCAAGTCTTTAAAATATTTTCTCGGATTTTCAAATTCTATTTGAGTTTTGTCCCTCTTAGAATTAAAAATGTCGAGCAAAGCAAGACCAGCCTGCTAGTGAATAAATACAATTAAAAAAATAGAGGCAGCTCACTGGTAAGTGCTGCTATTTGAGCTATTTTAGAACAGGCCAGCGGGCGACTCATCTGGTCCTTACGCCACGAAACCATCAGGGACACGCACCTTCTCGTCGATGTAGGTAGATTAAACCTCTCAAGGACTACGGGCAAGTAAATATAGTATCTTAACCCAGAATCCACGCGGGCTCATTAAAATAGTCAAGGACAGCCATTATTGGGGGGCCTCGGTAACCATCTCTCACCCGGAAGCCAGTCCAAAGGGACGTCTGTGCTTAAAAAGACACACACGGGAGGAAACTTGAAAAGTCTGCCACATTGGGAATTGAACTACAGCCTTTATACTTCTGGCTCAAAAGCCCGAGCGTGAAACTTTTAACTCCCAGCTGCGGGAAAAAAAACTGCCGCGATTTGGCCACAGTCCAACACGGCCAGCTGCACCGACCGACAGCCGCGTGGGTGGCGAATAAAATGTGACACTTTTCATCTTAATAAGTCGGAATGTGGCGACGACACGGCGACATCATTCTGTCTTTACAACCCGCGTCACACGGCGACGTGACAACACAAAGCTGCGTCCAAGCCCGGAGAAGATGGAGCTGATTATTTATGGACAGCCACAAAACCGAATGGCTGGAAGGTTTGCAACCATCTATCAATGGAATATAGAAAATTGCTATTTATTACAAGTTTTTTTAGTGTTTGTTTTTGTCACACAGCACAAGAGTGTGCCACTAAAAACAGTGGTATAGTTTCTCCATTCCATTCCCACCCACCCATCCATTTTCTACCGCTTATTCCCTTTGGGGTCGCTGGTGCCTATCTCAGCTGCAATCGGGCGGATGGCGGCGTACACCCTGGACAAGTCGCCACCTCATCGCAGGGCCAACACAGATAGACAGACAACATTCACACTCACATTCACACACTATGGTCAATTTTTTTTAGTGTTGCCAATCAACCTATCCCCAGGTGCATGTCTTTGGAGGTGGGAGGAAGCCGGAGTCCACCACGCAGTCACGGGGTGGACATGCAAACTCCACACAGAAAGATCCCGAGCGCGGGATTGAACCCAAGACTACTCAGGACCTTCGTATTGTGAGGCGGTCTCACTAACCCGCAGTCCACCGTGCTGCCCCCATTCCATTCAATTTATAAAATTGTTTTCTATGCAGTAAAAAAAACAAAAAAAAACACTGCTTTTACTCTAAAATTCTGGTGACTGAGCTGCCAGTTTTTTAAGAATTTTTTTTTGCAGCTAAAGTAAAAAATATATTGTTAATGTAATATATATATATATATATATATATTAGGGGTGTAGGAAAAAATCGATTCGAATACGAATCGAATCGTTTATGTTGTGCAATTCAGAATCGATTCTAATTTTTTAAAAATCGATTATTTTTATTTTTATTTTTATTTTTTTAATCAATCCAACAAAACAATACACAGAAATACCATAACAATACAATCCAATTCCAAAATCAAACCTGACCCAGCAACACTCAGAACTGCAATAAACAGAGCAATTGAGAGAAGACACAAACACGACACAGAACAAACCAAAAGTAGAGAAACAAAAATGAATATCATCAACAACAGTATCAATATTAGTTATAATTTCAGCATAGCAGTGATTAAAAATCCCTCATTGACATTATCATTAGATATTTATAAAAATGTTAAAAAGTGTCACAGTGGCTTACACTTGCATCGCATCTCATAAGCTTGACAACACACTGTGTCCAATGTTTTCACAAAGATAAAATAAGTCATATTTTTATGTTCGTTTAAGAGTTAAAACAAATTTACATTATTGCAATTAGTTGATAAAACATTGTCCTTTACAATTATAAAAGCTTTTACAAAAATCTACAGCAGACTGGGGTAGATCCTGCTGAAATCCTATGTATTGAATGAATACAGAAACCTTTAAATCGGGAAAAAAATCGTTTTTGAATCAAGAATCAAATCGAAAAAAAATCGATATATCATCGAATCGTGACCCCAAGAATCGATATTAAATCGAATCGTGGGACACCCAAAGATTCACAGCCCTCATATATATATATATATATATATATATATATATATATATATATATATATATATATATATATATACATATACATATACATATACATACACACATGTATATTCATATATTACTCATTGTTGTCGAGACAGGGAGTTGGGGGGGCGAGGTTTGTTCTCCCGGGATGCAAACAGACTTGTGCAAGGGTAGCAGGTAAGAACATATTTAATAATCAACTAATCCTACGCAGCAGAAATGACAGGAACTAGAGATGGGTCCGGCAACACCGATTCATCGGCGCATGCGTCGAGTTCATTGAGCAAAACCCTGTGTCGGTGCACGTACCGCTTTTACAAAGAGTCACGTGACCGATCGTGAGCGGTTTCGGTGACCGATACGCGAACTGTGTCGAACTGACGCCTGCGCGCCAAACTGCTTTTATAAGGAAGCGCATCTGTCAACGAGATGCTGCTGCCAACAGAATCGCCGCACTTCTTGTAATTTATCGTCGTCGGAAATCATGGAGCAGCCTACGGCAAAAAGAAAGATTTCCGCTGTGAAATAACTAAGAAGATAAATTGTCTGAAATTTAATACGTTGGAAAAACGTTTTATTTTTTATTTTTATAAAGATGTGTAAAAAAAGATAAAAAAAATCCCAGTCCACAAGCATCCTCATTCACAACACATTCTCTTAGATTTCCATGGTATGATACATGTTCACATTATTTATAGACTGCATCTAAAAAAGATAAAAATATGTTTTTATTTAAATGAAGATATAAATAATCCTAAATGAAACACAATAACTTGGTTTGTATTATTGTATATACTAGGTCAGTGTTTCTCAGCCTTTTTTCAGTGATGTACCCCCTGCGAAAAAATTTTTTAATTCAAGTACCCCCTAATCAGAGCAAAGCATTTTTGGTTGAAAAAAAAGAGATAAAGAAGTAAAATACAGCACTATGTCATCAGTTTCTGATTAATTAAATTGTATAACAGTGCAAAATATTGCTCATTTGTAGTGGTCTTTCTTGAACTGTTTGGAAAAAAAAGGTATAAAAATAACTACAAAAATAAATAAGTGATTTAAATATAAATAAAGATTCTACACATAGAAGTAATCAACTTAAAGTGCCCTCTTTGGGGATTGTAATAGAGATCCATCCGGATTCATGAACTTAATTCTAAAATTTATTCACAAAAAAATAAATCTTTAACATCAATATTTATGGAACATGTCCACAAAAAATCTAGCTGTCAACACTGAATATTGCATTGTCATATTTTTTTTCGCAGTTTATGAACTTACATTCATATTTTGTTGAAGTATTATTCAATAAATATATTAATAAAGGATTTTTGAATTGTTGCTATTTTTAGAATAGTTTTAAAAAATCTCACGTACCCCTTGGCATACCTTCAAGTACCCCCAGATGTGTCAGTTGAGTCAGTCCATAGGTTGCCTGTAGGGATTTTTAATGTCCAGCAGATGTCAGTATTTAGTGACACAGTATCGATACAGTTTTGCAATGTGTCGAAACGCTTCATGACACCTCATCAACCCATCACTAACAGGAACCAAAACGAAAGGAAAGCGTGCCGTTCACACAAGAAGCTAAGGCAAAAAAAACTTAGGAGATGAAACATGAAAACCTCACTAAACTATGGCACAAAACAAATCTCATTAACTATGGAATCGCATGAAATAAGCAAGACTTACTGTGGCAAGAAAAGAACAATGACATCAGCGTGACTAATTGGCAAAGACAAAGACAATAATAGTCTCTTAATTAGAGCAGGTGCGTGTCCCGAACACCGCCGGCAGGTGGAACTAATGAGTCGCCATGGTAACTAAACAAACAAGGGAGTGCAAACAGGAATTGAAAGAGTCTAAAACTAACACAAAAAAAAAAATAACAAAAACATAATCCAGACTACAGATCACGACACATTGTTACAAGCGGCCCTCTGAGGGACACCATAACTGTTATGTGGCCCTCAATGACACCCCTGATCTACATCAACGATATGGTTTATCTGAGTGGCTGGACAGGACAGAATGGGGTGAGAAAAAATATATATATATTTACACCCCTAATACGTAATATTATTTATATATGTATATATGTATATATATATATATATATATATATATATATATATATATATGTAATAGTGTGATGTTGTTGCGCTATATTATGAACGAGACAGGGTGTTATGTTTTATTTTGAAGTATTGGTTTTATTTTAAAGAACCGGATGTCCAGTGCAGGAAGTGACTCTGCGTTTTTTTTTCCGGATAATTACTTCCTCTTCTATTGGACTTTTGCTGCTGAGGTAATAGTTCTTCATTGCTCTGTGTTTCTTGTGTAAATATTATTTCTAAACTTTCATAATACTTTAAAACTTAAAACATTAATGTTGTAGGTATAAGTGATGTGTTGTGTTAATTATTTTTTTATGCACAATGTTGTTAAGTAAGGATTAGAGCGTCGAATGTTTGAAATGTTTGGTCATAATTACACATGGTATTTACACAGGTATCACTCCGCCAGAAAAGTAGAGACCTGTTTATGTGTTTCCAAAACAGGTATGTGGATTTGTGTATTATTATTTTATTTGTGATAAAACGTTTTTGTTAATGTAACTTAAATTATTATTTTTGTATAAATGAATGTTGTTTACTTCCTCTTCTATTGGACTTTTGCTGATGAGGTATCACTCTGCCAGTAAAGTAGAGACCTGTTTATGTGTTTCGTGTTTCCAAAACAGGTGGCCAATAAATGATGTAACAACGGAATGGTGAAGTGTCTCTTACTTAAAAAAAAAACTACACAACGCAGAATAAGACTCACAATGTATATATATATATATATATATATATATATATATGTATATGTGTATATATATATATATGTATATGTGTATATATATATATATATATATATATGTATATATATACAGTATATATATGCGTTTGTCCTTGACCATGATGAAGTTTCAAGCACAACGCATCGGATACACGCCAACAAAAATAGGCCCGCACAAGCTGGTGAAAATTAGTAAAAAAAAAAACAACAAAAGTCTTTAGAGAGCTTTTTTTTCCCCTTTTTTTTTTTCTTTGCTAATGGAAAAAAGACCAGGGGCTGCCACTCATTCAGCATTATGGCCAGGTGTATTTTCCAAGCACTTGTTTTTGTGAAAATAATGCCTACTTTGAACGGCACCCCCCCCCCACAAAAAAAGGGTTGGGGACCCCTGGTGCTGAATACGTTTGATAAAGATAAGTGTGAGGAGAGGACAATGCAGGATCTGGGACTGCGTTTTTGGGGGATTTTTGCCTATTATTCACAATCCTTAGTTTGTTTTTGCATTCTAGTGTGTAATAATCTGCTCATTCTTGGTGGCTTGCAATGCAGATAATCATAGAGTAATCCATTCTACATCTTAATCATTCTAAAAATGTATCCAAAAAAACACCACTTTACAAAACCCCTTGTGATCGGAATATCAACTAAGTGTAAAAAATAGTGTTATTATAATAATTGCTAACGCAGGAAATCTACTTTTAGCCGCACCGTGATCACAGAGAGCTAACTAGCTTGTGCTGCTACATCCATCCGTCCATTTCCTACCGCTTGTCTGTCCCTTTTGGGGTGGTACAATGTTGACATATTGGTCACCTCTAAGTCACCTCATTCTAGATTAGGCTCTCACCTGGATAGTAAAAGCTGTGTACATAAACCCAGAAGTTGGTCAACTTTGACATGAACGCGATTCGATTCTTGGGGGGTAACAATTCGATTCAGAATCCGTTCTCGATTCAAAATCAATCCATCCATCCGCCCATCCATCTTCTTCCATTTATCCGAGGTCAGGTTGCGGGGGCAACAGCCTAAGTAGGGAAGCCCAGACTTCCCTCTCCCCCGCCGTTTTGTCCAGCTCCTCCCAGGGGATCCCAAGGCGTTCCCAGGCCAACCGGGAGACATAGTATTCCCAACGTGTCCTCGGTCTTCCCCGAGGCCTCCTACCGGTCTGACGGGTCCGAAACACCTCCCTAGTGATGTTAGTAGTGATTCAAAATCAATACTTTTTTCATAACATTGGGTGTCAGTTCTATGATAAACTGTTAAGGTTGGAGGGAGTTGTGACAGCACAGTCCCACAAGGGGGCAATAAAGCTCTATGCTTTATTATATATATATATATATATATATATATATATATATATATATATATATATATATATATATATATATATATATATATATATATATATATGTATATGTGTGTATATATACACAATAATAATAATAATAACTAAGGAAATGGAGTGTGAAATAATATCCGACTAGGTGTGGGAATCACATGAGCGTTTTACCGTAGTGTTGAATCGAGAGCGGGGACAAGACAGAAGGTCCGTGAGACAAGCGATAGGTCTCTGGGGCTGAGAGAGAGAGGCGTCAGGAGGTCCGTGTCCAAGCGGGAGGTCGAGAATCCAAAAGTGGCCTCCTACCAGTCGGACGTGCCCGAAACACCTCCCTAGGGAGGTTAGTATTGATTCAAAATCAATCAATCAATAAATCAATCAAGTATTGATTCAAGGTCAATACTTTTTTTCATAACATTGGGTGTCAGTTCTATGATGAACTGTTAAGGTTGGAGGGAGTTGTGACAGCACAGTCCCACAAGGGGGCAATAAAGATCTATGTTTTGTTTTATGTATGTATATATATATATATATATATATATATATATATATATATATATATATATATATATATATATATATATATATATATATCTAAGGAAATGGAGTGTGAATTAATATCCAAGAGTGTGTGGTGTAGACTAGGTGTGGGAATCACATGAGTGTTTTACCGTAGTGTTGAATCGAGAGCGGGGACAAGACAGGAAGGTCCTTGAGACAAGCGGGAGGTCCGTGGGGCTGAGAGAGAGGCGTCGGGAGGTCCGTGTCCAAGTGGGAGGTCGAGAATCCAAAAGGGCGGCATGTGGGCGTGACGCGGCCAGTGCTACAACAAGCAATGATGCCAAGCCGACTGACAGACAACGACAGGCTTAAATACTGGTCTCTTGATTAGAGACGGGTGTGTCCCGAACGCAAGAGGCAGGTGAAAATCATAAGTCGTCATGGAAACTAAAACAAACAAGGGTGGACTAAAACAGGAACTGATGGAGTCTTAAAACTAACATCCATCCATCCATTCATTTTCTACCACTTGTCCTTTTTGGGGCAGTGGGGGGTTGCTGGCGCCTATTTCAGCTGCATTCGGGCGGTAGGCGGCGTACACCCTGGACAGGTTGCCACCTCATCGCAGAAAATAACAAAACATGATCCAGACCACAGATCACGACTGATCATCATCAATTTACTCACTGTAAATTGGACCATAAAACTACCACCACCATGCCTGACAATAGGTGTGGTGTTCCCGGGATTAAAGGCCTCACATTTTCTCCTCCAAACATATTGCTGGGTATTGTGGCCAAACAGCTCCATTTTCATTTCATCTGACCACGGAACTTTCCTCCAGAAGGTCTTATCTTTGTCCGTGTGATGTCAGATGAAACAAAAAATGAGCTGTTTTGTTACAAATTATTGAAAACTCAAGACATCCATGACATTATGTCCTTCACAAGTGGATGTAAACTTTTGACCACGGCTGTATATACTCACAGCGTGTTAACAAAACCTTGAAGGACGTTTTTGGGTTTTTTTTTTAAAGAGCGCTTTATTCCAATTACCTCCATTTTTAGCTGACTTGTGCTAGCTTTTATTTGCGAGCCAGAACGTAACGAGAAAGGGTTGTGAATGATGGTCAAAACTCCCCCCGCCCAAAAAAAAGTGCAGTTCCCCCCTTCCAAGTGAGCAAGGCGCAGACTCTGAATGGACTCGCTTGGTCGGAAGCTCGCAATCACTCCTCGCCCGGCGAGATTTGGATTGAGCCCCGATGCTCACGCAGGGTAAACCCGTCTTAACTCGGCATACGCTCTTATTAATAATTCACTTCTGGCTCTTCCTGGCTTACATTCATCATCCCGCCTCAACATGGCAAGAAAAAAAAAAATCAAAACATGTTTTTCATTTCCCAATTCCTCCAATGGGAACCCCATTTTTAATTTATTTTATTTCCCCACCCACGCATTTAATTTATCTCTAATCCTCCGTACCTTTCTCACGTGTTTACAAACCCCGTTTCCATATGAGTTGGGAAATTGTGTTAGATGTAAATATAAACGGAATACAATGATTTGCAAATCATTTTCAACCCATATTCAGTTGAATATGCTACAAAGACAAAATATTTGATGTTCAAACTGATAAACATTTTTTTTTTGCAAATAATCATTAACTTTGGAATTTGATGCCAGCAACACGTGACAAAGAAGTTGGGAAAGGTGGCAATAAATACTGATAAAGTTGAGGAATGCTCATCAAACACTTATTTGGAACATCCCCACAGGTGTGCAGACTAATTGGGAACAGGTGGGTGCCGTGATTGGGTATAAAAACAGCTTCCCAAAAAATTCTCAGTCTTTCACAAGAAAGGATGGGGCGACATACACCCCTTTGTCCACAACTGCGTGAGCAAATAGTCAAACAGTTTAAGAAGAATGTTTCTCAAAGTGCAATTGCAAGAAATTTAGGGATTTCAACATCTACGGTCCATAATTTAATCAAAAGGTTCAGAGAATCTGGAGAAATCACTCCATGTAAGCAGCATGACTGGAAACCAACATTGAATGACCGTGACCTTCGATCCCTCGGACGGCACTGTATCAAAAACCGACATCAATCTCTAAAGGATATCACCACATGGGCTCAGTAACCCTTCAGAAAACCACTATCACTAAATACAGTTTGTCGCTACATCTGTGAGTGCAAGTTAAAGCTCTACTATGCAAAGCGAAAGCCATTTATCAACAACATCCAGAATAGCCGCCGGCTTCTCTGGGCCTGAGATCATCTAAGATGGATTGATGCAAAGTGGAAAAGTGTCCACATTTCAACATTTGGGGGGAAATATTCAACATTGTGTCATCTGGACCAAAGGGGAAGCGAACCATCCAGACTGTTATAGGCGCAAAGTTCAAAAGCCAGCATCCAAGCATTTATGATGGTATGGGGGTGCATTAGTACCCAAGGCATGGGTAACTTACACATCTGTGAAGGCACCATTAATGCTGAAAGGTACATACAGGTTTTGGAACAACATATGCTGCCATCAAAGCGCCGTTTTTTTCATGGACGCCCCTGCTTATTTCAGCAAGACAACGCCAAGCGTGGGGCGGCATGGTGTAGTGGGTAGAGCGGCCGTGCCAGAAACCTGAGGGTTGCAGGTTCGCTTCCCACCTAATGACATCCCAAAAAATCGCTGCCGTTGTGTCCTTGGGCAGGACACTTCACCCTTTGCCCCCGGTGCCGCTCACACTGGTGAATGATGAATGAATGATTGGTGGTGGTCGGAGGGGCCGTAGGCGCAAACTGGCAGCCACGCTTCCGTCAGTCTACCCCAGGGCAGCTGTGGCTACTGATATAGCTTACCACCACCAGGTGTGAATGAATGATGGGTTCCCACTTCACTGTGAGCGCTTTGAGTATCTAACAATAGAAAAGCGCGATATAAATCTAATCCATTATTATTATTATTATAATCCACATTCAGCACATGGCTTCGTAAAAAAAAAGTGCGGGTACTTTCCTGGCCCGCCTGCAGTCCAGACGTGTCTCCCATCGAAAACGTGTGGCGCATTTTGAAGCGTAAAATACGACAGCGGAGACCCCGGACTGTTGAACGACTGAAGCTCTACATAAAACAAAAATGGGAAAGAATTCCACTTTCAAAGCTTCAACAATTAGTTTCCTCAGTTCCCAAACGTTTATTGAGTGTTGTTAAAAGAAAAGGTGATGTAACACAGTGGTGAACATGCCCTTTCCCAACTACTTTGGCACGTGTTGCAGCCATGAAATTCTAAGTTAATTATTATTTGCAAAAAAATTAAATAAAGTTTATGAGTTTGAACATCAAATATCTTGTCTTTGTAGTGCATTTAATTGAATATGGGTTGAAAAGGATTTGCAAATCATTGTATTCCATTTATATTTACATCTAACACAATTTCCCAACTCATCTGGAAACAGGGTTTGTACACGACAATGCCTGTCAACAAGGAGGGAGAATAAAAGCCCGGTGACACAACCTTCCAACCTCGCCCGATTATCTCCTTCTATTCAATCAGCCTGAGGAAATTATGCCTATAATAATAATTATTTTTAAGAAAGTGCCAACTCATAGAAAACGCGTCGTGTCTCCCGGAGAAACCACCATTGTCAGCACAGGAAAGTTGGGCCCCAAAGGAGAAAATAAAGTTTTCTCTTCTCTAGAGATATGCATCTGCCATGTCAGAGGGGGCGCCGCTGCCAAGGAACAAAATGGCGATGTTATCGGCGCTATATTACAGACGCCATCATGGACTTTGAGCAAGTATTTTAAGTCACAATGGCAAAAATTAAATATGCGCATGGCATTATATTCACAGATATTAGACGTTTCATCACTCGGGGGGGCTTTGTTCTTTCTCATTGCATGATGGTGATTTAAGAGCGTCTATTTCGGGCTCACACACACATACATATATACTTATATATACATATAAACACACACACACACACACACACAAAAGGAAAGAAAAGAGATTTAAAGGTCTGTTTGTATGTTTCTGTATAGGCAGGGGGAAAAAAAAACAAGGGATTATACATCAATAGCCTGGGAGAGAGTAGACCTCAGTTACACACACACACACACACACACTGGCAGTGTGCTTACACAGTGCTACACTGCCATCTAGTGGATGAGTTCAACTGCTATACCAGTAAGGAAAGACGAGCAAGAGATACTTTGATTCGTTGCAGCAAATGACTTAACAGGTACTGGGTCTCCCCAAGACAGGCCTGGGCAGTTATTTTGACTCGGGGGGCCAAATTTAGAGGAAAAAAAAAGGGTTTCTGGGGGCCGGTATTGCTATTTTTAGGACAAGTAATACAGAACCAAGTTGAAAAACGTATTTGGGTGTTACCATTTAGTGGTCAATATAATATTGCGATCTGTACAACACTAGCCTAAAATATCATGCAAAAGCACAAATTCCAGTCATTGAAATATGTAGTATAGTTCAAGATGTACGGTCATTTAAAAACATGAGTGCACATCATAATGGCAGCTACACTTTCCAGCTTAAAGATCTAAAAAAATATTTAGGAATGTCCGGCGGGCCAGATCGAAAAGCTTAACGGGCCGCAAGTGGCCCCCGGGCCTTTTTTTGCCCAGGTCCGCCATAAGAGAATTTTTTTTGTATGTCCATTAAAACAAAATACAAATAAAACAATAATATTGGATGTATTGGATGTATGTATGTATGTATATATATATATATATATATATATGTATATACGTATAAATATATATATATATATATATATATATGTATATATATATATATATATATATATTTATGTATATATATTTATGTATATATACACACAAATATACATAAATACATATCAATACATCCGTTTTGTACCGCTTATTCCCCATACATACATATTCCTGTATATACATACATATATATATACATATATATATATATATATATACATATATATATATACATATATATATATATATATATATATATATATATATACATATATATACATACATATATATACATATATATATATAGTGCTTGTCAGGGGTATCACCGTTTCCAAAGTTACGATACTCCCGTATACTAAAGTATTGTCCGATCATTACCTTATAAAATTCAAAGTTCAGACGCATGTTTGTCAAACTAATAATAATAATAACTGCTATAGCAGCCGCAACATTAATACGGTCACAAGGACAACTCTTGCTGATCTACTGCCCTCGGTAATGGCACCATTCCCAAAATATGTGGGCTCTATTGATAACCTCACTAACAACTTTAACGACGCCCTGCGCAAAACCATTGATAACATAGCACCGCTAAAGTTAAAAAAGGCTCCAAAAAAAGCGCACCCCGTGGTTTACAGAAGAAACTAGAGCTCAGAAATTATTATGTAGAAAGCTGGAACGCAAATGGCGCACGACTAAACTTGAGGTGCACCATCAAGCATGGAGTGATAGTTTAATAACTTATAAACGCATGTTTACCTTAGCTAAAGCTAAATATTACTCAAATCTCATCCACCGTAATAAAAACGATCCTAAATTTTTGTTTAGTACGGTAGCATCGCTAACCAAACAAGGGACCCCTTCCAGTAACTCCACCCACTCAGCTGATGACTTTATGCAATTCTTTAGTAAGAAAATTGAAGTCATTAGAAAGGAGATTAAAGACAATGGGTCCCAGCTACAACTGGGTTCTATTAACACTGACACGATGGTATATACGGCGGATACTGCCCTCCAAAATAGTTTCTCTCGTTTTGAGGAAATAACATTAGAGGAATTGTTACAACGTGTAAATGGAATAACACAAACAACATGTTTACCTGACCCTCTTCCTGGGAAACTGATCAAGGAGCTCTTTGTATTATTAGGTCCATCAGTGCTAAATATTATAAACTTATCACTTTCCTCGGGCACTGTTCCCCTAGCATTCAAAAAAGCGGTTATTCATCCTCTTCTTAAAAGACCTAACCTCGATCCTGACCTCATGGTAAACTACCGACCGGTGTCTCACCTTCCCTTTATTTCAAAAATCCTCGAAAAAATTGTTGCGGAGCAGTTAAATGAACACTTAGCGTCTAACAATCTATGTGAAACCTTTCAATCCGGTTTCAGGGCAAATCCCTCCACGGAGACAGCCCTCGCAAAAATGACTAATGATCTATTGCTAACGATGGATTCTGATGCGTCATCTATGTTGCTGCTCCTCGATCTTAGCGCTGCTTTCGATACTGTCGATCATAATATTTTATTAGAACGTATCAAAACACGAATTGGTATGTCAGACTTAGCCCTGTCTTGGTTTAACTCTTATCTTACTGATAGGATGCAGTGTGTCTCCCATAACAATGTGACTTCGGACTATGTTAAGGTAACGTGTGGAGTTCCCCAGGGTTCGGTCCTTGGCCCTGCACTCTTCAGCATCTACATGCTGCCGCTAGGTGACATCATACGCAAATACGGTGTTAGCTTTCACTGTTATGCTGATGACACCCAACTCTACATGCCCCTAAAGCTGACCAACACGCCGGACTGTAGTCAGCTGGAGGCGTGTCTTAATGAAATTAAACAATGGATGTCCGCTAACTTTTTGCAACTCAACGCCAAAAAAACGGAAATGCTGATTATCGGTCTCGCCTCGACTACTGTAACGTATTATTTTCGGGTCTCCCCATGTCTAGCATTAAAAGATTACAGTTGGTACAAAATGCGGCTGCTAGACTTTTGACAAGAACAAGAAAGTTTGATCATGCTAGACACCGACCTCTATTTAATAATACAACTTTAACATTTGACAACCAAATAATAAAACAAGGTGACTGTAAAAAATCTGGGTGTTATCTTCGACCCAACTCTCTCCTTTGAGTCACACATTAAAAGCGTTACTAAAACGGCCTTCTTTCATCTCCGTAATATCGCTAAAATTCGCTCCATTTTGTCCACTAAAGACGCTGAGATCATTATCCATGCGTTTGTTACGTCTCGCCTCGACTACTGTAACGTATTATTTTCGGGTCTCCCCATGTCTAGCATTAAAAGATTACAGTTGGTACAAAATGCGGCTGCTAGACTTTTGACAAGAACAAGAAAGTTTGATCACATTACGCCTGTACTGGCTCACCTGCACTGGCTTCCTGTGCACTTAAGATGTGACTTTAAGGTTTTACTACCTACGTATAAAATACTACACGGTCTAGCTCCATCTTATCTTGCCGATTGTATTGTACCGTATGTCCCGGCAAGAAATCTGCGTTCAAAAGACTCCGGCTTATTAGTGATTCCTAGAGCCCAAAAAAAGTCTGCGGGCTATAGAGCGTTTTCCGTTCGGGCTCCAGTACTCTGGAATGCCCTCCCGGTAACAGTTCGAGATGCTACCTCAGTAGAAGCATTTAAGTCTCACCTTAAAACTCATCTGTATACTCTAGCCTTTAAATAGACCTCCTTTTTAGACCAGTTGATCTGCCGCTTCTTTTCTTTCTCCTATGTCCCCCCCTCCCTTGTGGAGGGGGTCCGGTCCGATGACCATGGATGAAGTACTGGCTGTCCAGAGTCGAGACCCAGGATGGACCGCTCGTCGGGACCCAGGATGGACCGCTCGCCTGTATCTGTTGGGGACGTCTCTACGCTGCTGATCCGCTTGAGATGGTTTCCTGTCGACGGGACTCTCGCTGCTGTCTTGGATCCGCTTGAACTGAACTCTCGCGGCTGTGTTGGAGCCACTATGGATTGAACTTTCACAGTATCATGTTAGACTCGCTCGACATCCATTGCTTTCGGTCCCCTAGAGAGGGGGGGTTGCCCACATCTGAGGTCCTCTCCAAGGTTTCTCATAGTCAGCATTGTCACTGGCGTCCCACTGGATGTGAATTCTCTCTGCCCACTGGGTGTGAGTTTTCCTTGCCCTTTTGTGGGTTCTTCCGAGGATGTTGTAGTCGTAATGATTTGTGCAGTCCTTTGAGACATTTGTGATTTGGGGCTATATAAATAAACATTGATTGATTGATTGATTGATCACATTACGCCTGTACTGGCTCACCTGCACTGGCTTCCTGTGCACTTAAGATGTGACTTTAAGGTTTTACTAATTACGTATAAAATACTACACGGTCTAGCTCCATCCTATCTTGCCGATTGTATTGCACCATATGTCCCGGCAAGAAATCTGCGTTCAAAGGACTCCGGCTTATTAGTGATTCCCAAAGCCCAAAAAAAGTCTGCGGGCTATAGAGCGTTTTCCGTTCGGGTTCCAGTACTCTGGAATGCCCTCCCGGTAACAGTTCGAGATGCCACCTCAGTAGAAGCATTTAAGTCTCACCTTAAAACTCATTTGTATACTCTAGCCTTTAAATAGACTCCCTTTTTAGACCAGTTGATCTGCCGTTTCTTTTCTTTTTCTTCTATGTCCCACTCTCCCTTGTTGAGGGGGTCCGGTCCGATCCGGTGGCCATGTACTGCTTGCCTGTGTATCGGCTGGGGACATCTCTGCGCTGCTAATCCGCCTCCGCTTGGGATGGTTTCCTGCTGGCTCCGCTGTGAACGGGACTCTCGCTGCTGTGTTGGATCCGCTTTGGACTGGACTCTCGTGACTGTGTTGGATCCATTATGGATTGAACTTTCACAGTATCATGTTAGACCCGCTCGACATCCATTGCTTTCCTCCTCTCCAAGGTTCTCATAGTCACTATTTTCACCGATGTCCCACTGGGTGTGAGTTTTCCTTGCCCTTATGTGGGCCTACCGAGGATGTCGTAGTGGTCTGTGCAGCCCTTTGAGACACTAGTGATTTAGGGCTATATAAGTAAACATTGATTGATTGATTGATATATACATATATATATATATATACATATATATATACACACACACATATATATATATACACATATATATATATATATATATACACACACACATATATATATATGTGTGTGGGTGTGGGAAAAATCACAATACTACTTCCTCTCTACAGAACTGTTTCATGACGGGTTCCCTCAATCCTCAATCGATTGAGGGAACCCGTCATGAAACAGTTCTGTAGAGAGGAAGTAGTCTTGTGATTTTTCCCATACATATATTGTGCTCTACCACGGTATTGAGCACTGTTCTCTGGATAATGTAATTAAGACACATGTATGTATATGTATGTATATATATATATATATATATATATATATATATATATATATATATATATATATATATATATATATGTATGTATGTATGTATGTATGTGTGTGTGTGTGTGTGTGTATATATATACACACAAATATACATAAATACATATCAATCCATCCATCCATTTCCTACCGCTTATTCTCCATACATACATACATACATATATAAACACATAAATATATATATATATATTTATATATATATATATATATATATATATATATATACATATATTAGGGCTGCGAATCTTTGAGTGTCCCACGATTCGATTCAATATCGATTCTTGGTGTCGCGATTCGATAATATATCGATTTTTTGGATTCAACGCCATTCTCGATTCAAAACCGATATTTTTCCGATTCAAAACGATTCTGTATTTATTCAATTCATAGGATTTCAGCAGGATCTACCCCATTCTGCTGACATGCTAGCAGAGTAGTAGATTTTTTTTAAAAAGCTTTTATAATTGTAAAGGACAATGTTTTATTAACTGATGGCAATAATGTAAATTTGTTTTAACTCTTAAACGAGCCAAAAATATGAGTTATTTTATCTTTGTGAAAACATTGGACACAGTGTGTTGTCAAGCTTAGGAGATGCGATGCAAGTGTAAGCCACTGTGACACTATTGTTTTTTTTTTTAATAAATGTCTAATGATAATGTCAATGAGGGATTTTTAATCACTGCTATGCTGAAATTATAACTAATATTGATACTGTTGTTGATAATATTCATTTTTGTTTCACTACTTTTGGTTTGTTCTGTGTCGTGTTTGTGTCTTCTCTCAATTGCTCTGTTTATTGCAGTTCTGAGTGTTGCTGGGTAAGGTTTGGTTTTGGAATTGGATTGCATTGGTATGGTATTGCTGCGTAGTGGTTCGTTGGATTGATTAAAAAAATAAAAATAAAATAAAAAATCGATTTAAAAAAAGAAAGAGAATCGATTCTGAATCGCTCAAAGTGAGAATCGCGATTCGTATTCGAATACATTTTTTCCCACACCCCTAATATATATATATATATATATATATATATATATATATATATATATATATATTCAAGTTTTGGGCCGATTGTAACTCAAGGAGGATTTAGTGGTGAGCAAGAAATTGGTCAGTTTTGTCTTGTTTTTTGACATTTAAACAGGTCATATCATGATTTTTTTCCAAACATCTAAAAGGGACATATTATGCAAAACCAACTTTACTTATCTAATGCTAAGGACCGGAGGGAGGAAGCACATTACACCAGTTTTAAAAGTTGCCGCATTGGCTCCCCGTCTGCTTTAGGGCCGATTTTAAAGTTGTATTATTAGTTTTTAAATGTCTTGCGCCTTCTTATCTATCCGACCCGATTTTACCGTATCAACCCTCGAGGAGCCTGAGGCACTTTTGGCACTGGTCTTTTAATCTTTACCAAGGGCCAGAACAAAGGCTCACGGTGAGGCGACATTTAGCCACTATGGCCTCAAACCTGTGGAACAGCTAACCAGATAGCCTCAGGACGCAGAGAGCGTTGAACTTAAAAAACAAAACAAAACAAAAAAAAAGGCTAAAGACCCCCTTTTTTAATCAGGCTTTTCACTGATCCTCTAGTTTTTATTATTACATTGTGTTATTTATATTTTATATTTGTGCTGTGTATATATATATATATATATATATATATATATATATATATATATACATACATACATACATACATACATACATGTATGTATGTATACACACATATATAAATATATACATATATACATATCTATCCATTTTCTACCACTTATTCCCTATTCATAGATACATATATATATATATATATATATATGTATACATACATACATACAAATATACATATATACACTATTTCGCACTATAATCGCACTATTTCTCACATTTAACTCACTTTTCTCACATTTAGATTTAAATCAATTGAGGATTTTAAATGTTAAATCCAAATAACCAATAGAAATATGTTAAATATCAATGTTAACATTAAAATTCAACATTCGGAATTAACGTTTAGATTTAATATTTAGATTTAACATTTAGACCCTGCGATGAGGTGGCAACTTGTCCAGAGTGTACGCCGCCTTTGGCCTGAATGCAGCTGGGATAGGCTCCAGCCACCCGAGAAGGACAAGCGGTAGTAAATGAATGGGTGTATTTAACATTGATACTTAACATTTAGATTCAACATTTAGGATTAAAATTCACACCCAACGTTTAGATTTAACATTTAGGTGTAGTGTTCAGGTTTAACATTGATATTTAACAGTTATATTTAACATTTAGATTTAATATTTATATTTATATATAACATTTAGAGTCACTATTAATTTTAAACTTAAATGTGAGAAAGGTGCGTTAAATGAAATAAATATCTCGTCGAGAACTGTGACCGAATTTTTACATTTGGCACCACATAATAATTTTCTTGTTGTGGGGCAGACTGGCTCGTACATGCACATGCATGCTCCCCTGTTGTTGTCTCTAATGCAAAGTAGCGTTCAGTTTGAACTTGCTATGGAAGCGCTAAAAAAAGGTGAAGACCCTGTCAAAGCGGAGGCACGTAAATAAGACCCGCCCACAAACATTTAGACCAAAGAACCACCCTTATATGTTATTGAGACCACAAGGAAGTGATTTAAAGTTAGTAAGATAATCATAATTAGACCCTTTTAATGTACCTTACATGCAAAACAGATTACAGTAGGAGTGGGATGAACTGTAAGGGGGAGCACAAAAATGGAAGAAATTGGATCGCGTATTAGATCAGGCCACAAGGAAGTGATTTAAGGTTAGAACAATAATCATAATACCCCTTCAATGGGCCTTATATACAAAACAGAATACAGTAAGATTGGGAAGAACTGTAATGGGGAGCACAAAAATGGAAGGAATTGTATCACGCATTGGATTAGGCCACAAGGAAGTGACTTTTAGTTAGAAAAATAATCATAATAAAACCCCTTCAATGCGCCTTATATGCAAAACAGAATACAGTAAGATTGGGAAGAACTGTAATGGGGAGCACAAAATGGAAGGAATTGTATCACGCATTAGATTAGGCCACAAAGAAGTGATTTAAAGTTAGAAAAATAATCACAATAAGACCTTTTTAATGCGCCTTATATGCAAAACAGAATACAATAACATTGGGAAGAACCGTAATGGGGAGCACAAAAATGGAAGGAATTGTATCACGCATTAGATTAGGACACAAAAAAAGTGACATAAAGTTAGAAAAATAATCATAATAACACTCCTTTAATGTGCCTTATATGCAAAACAGAATACAGTAAGATTGGGAAGAACTGTAATGGGGAGCACAAAATGGAAGGAATTGTATCACGCATTAGATTAGGACACAAAGAAGTGATTTAAAGTTAGAAAAATAATCACAATAAGACATTTTTAATGCGCCTTATATGCAAAACAGAATACAATAACATTGGGAAGAACCGTAATGGGGAGCACAAAAATGAAAGGAATTCAATCATGCGTTAGATAAGGCCACAAGGAAGTGATGTACAGTTAGAAAAATAATCATAAGAAGACCCCTTTAATGCGCCTTATATGCATAACAGAATACAGTATGATTGGGAAGAACTGTAATGGGGAGCACAAAAATAAAAGGAATTGTATCACGACTTAGATTAGGCCACAAGGAAGTGATTTAAAGTTAAAAAAAATAATCATAATAAGACCCCTTTAATGCACCTTATATGCCAAACATAATACAGTAAGATTGGGAAAAACTGTAATGGGGAGCAAAAAAATGTAAGGAATTGTATCACGCATTAGATTAGGCCACAAGAAAGGTGGTTCGGGCATCTGGTCAGGATGCCACCCGAACGCCTCCCTAGGGAGGTGTTTAGGGCACGTCCAACCGGTAGGAGGCCTCGGGGAAGACCCAGGACACGTTGGGAAGACTATGTCTCCCGGCTGGCCTGGGAACGCCTCGGGATCCCCCGGGAAGAGCTAGACGAAGTGGCTGGGGAGAGGGAAGTCTGGGTTTCCCTGCTTAGGCTGTTGCCCCCGCGACCCGACCCCGGATAAGCGGAAGATGATGGATGGATGGAAAGTGATTTAAAATTAGAAAAATAAACTTAATAAGACCCCTTTAATGTGCCTTATATGCAAAACAAAATACAGTAAGATTGGGAAAAACTGTAATGGGGAGCAAAAAAATGTAAGGAATTGTATCATGCATTAGATTAGGCCACAAGGAAGTGATGTAAAGTTTGATAAATAATCATAATAAGACCCCTTTAATGCGCCTTATATGCAATACAAAATACAGTAAGATTGGGAAGAACTGTAACGGGGAGCAAAAAAATGTAAGGAATTGTATCATGCATTAGATTAGGCCACAAGGAAGTGATGTAAAATTTGAAAAATAATCTTAATAAGAACAAGAAAGTTTGATCACATTACGCCTGTACTGGCTCACCTGCACTGGCTTCCTGTGCACTTAAGATGTGACTTTAAGGTTTTACTACTTACGTATAAAATACTACACGGTCTAGCTCCATCCTATCTTGCCGATTGTATTGCACCATATGTCCCGGCAAGAAATCTGCGTTCAAAGGACTCCGGCTTGTTAGTAATTCCCAAAGCCCAAAAAAAGTCTGCGGGCTATAGTGCGTTTTCCGTTCGGGCTCCAGTACTCTGGAATGCCCTCCCGGTAACAGTTCGAGATGCCACCTCAGTAGAAGCATTTAAGTCTCACCTTAAAACTAATTTGTATACTCTAGCCTTTAAATAGACTCCCTTTTTAGACCAGTTGATCTGCCGTTTCTTTTCTTTTTCTTCTATGTCCCACTCTCCCTTGTGGAGGGGGTCCGGTCCGATCCGGTGGCCATGTACTGCTTGCCTGTGTATCGGCTGGGGACATCTCTGCGATGCTGATCCGCCTCCGCTTGGGATGGTTTCCTGCTGGCTCCGCTGTGAACGGGACTCTCGCTGCTGTGTTGGATCCGCTTTGGACTGGACTCTCGCGACTGTGTTGGATCCATTGTGGATTGAACTTTCACAGTATCATGTTAGACCCGCTCGACATCCATTGCTTTCCTCCTCTCTAAGGTTCTCATAGTCATCATTGTCACCGACGTCCCACTGGGTCATTATTGTCACCGATGTCCCACTGGGTGTGAGTTTTCCTTGCCCTTATGTGGGCCTACCGAGGATGTCGTGGTGGTTTGTGCAGCCCTTAGAGACACTAGTGATTTAGGGCTATATAAGTAAACATTCATTAATAAGACCCCTTTAATGTGCCTTATATGCAATACAGAATACAGTAAGATTGGGAAGAACTGTAATGGGGAGCACAAAAATAAAAGGAATTGTATCACGCCTTAGATTAGGCCACAAGGAAGTGATTTAAAGTTTAAAAAAAATCATAATAAGACCCCTTTAATGCACCTTATTTGCCAAACAGAATACAGTAAGATTGGGAAAAACTGTAATGGGGAGCAAAAAAATGTAATCAATCAATCAATCAATGTTTACTTATATAGCCCTCAATCACTAGTGTCTCAAAGGGCTGCACAAACCACAACACAAACCACTACGATATCCTCGGTAGGCCCACATAGAACCTTGGAGAGGAGGAAAGCAATGGATGTGGAGCGGGTCTAACATGATACTGTGAAAGTTCAATCCATAATGGATCCAACACAGTCGCAAGAGTCCAGTCCAAAGAGCCAGCAGGAAACCATCCCAAGCGGAGGCGGATCAGCAGCGCAGAGATGTCCCCAGCCGATACACGGGTGAGCAGTACATGGCCACCGGATCAGACCGGACCCCCTCAACAAGGGAGAGTGGGACATAGGAGAAAAAGAAAAGAAACGGCAGATCAACTGGTCTAAAAATGGAGTTTATTTAAAGGCTAGAGTATACAAATGAGTTTTAAGGTGAGACTTACATGCTTCTACTGAGGTGGCATCTCGAACTGTTACCGGGAGGGCATTCCAGAGTACTGGAGCCCGAAATGAAAACGCTCTATAGCCCGCAGACTTTTTTTGGGCTTTGGGAATCACTAATAAGCCGGAGTCCTTTGAACGCAGATTTCTTGCCGGGACATATGGTACAATACAATCGGCAAGATAGGATGGAGCTAGACCGTGTAGTATTTTATACGTAATTAGTAAAACCTTAAAGTCACATCTTAAGTGCACAGGAAGTCAGTGCAGGTGAGCCAGTACAGGAGTAATATGATCAAACTTTCTTGTTCTTGTCAAAAGTCTAGCAGCCGCATTTTGTACCAACTGTAATCTTTTAATGCTAGACATGGGGAGACCCGAAAATAATACGTTACAGTAATCGAGGCGAGACGTAACAAACGCATGGATAATGATCTCAGCATCTTTAGTGGACAGAATGGAGCGAATTTTAGCGATATTACGGAGATGAAAGAAGGCCGTTTTAGTAACGCTTTTTATGTGTGCCTCAAAGGAGAGAGTTGGGTCGAAGATAATACCCAGATTCTTTACCGTGTCGCCTTGTTTAATTGTTTGGTTGTCAAATGTTAGAGTTGTATTATTAAATAGAGGTCGGTGTCTAGCAGGACCGATAATCAGCATTTCCGTTTTTTTGGCGTTGAGTTGCAAAAAGTTAGCGGACATCCATTGTTTAATTTCATTAAGACACGCCTCCAGCTGACTACAATCCGGCGTGTTAGTCAGCTTTAGGTGCATGTAGAGTTGGGTGTCATCAGCATAACAGTGAAAGCTAACACCGTATTTGCGTATGATGTCACCTAGCGGCAGCATGTAGATGCTGAAGAGTGCAGGGCCAAGGACCGAACCCTGGGGAACTCCACACGTTACCTTAACGTAGTCCGAGGTCACATTGTTATGGGAGACGCACTGCATTCTATCAGTAAGATACGAGTTAAACCAAGACAGGGCTGAGTCTGACATACCAATTCGTGTTTTGATACGTTCTAATAAAATATTATGATCGACAGTATCGAAGGCAGCGCTAAGATTGAGGAGCAGCAACATAGATGACGCATCAGAATCCATCGTTAGCAATAGATCATTAGTCATTTTTGCGAGGGCTGTCTCCGTGGAGTGATTTGCCCTGAAACCGGATTGAAAGGTTTCACATAGATTGTTAGACGCTAATTGTTCATTTAACTGCTCCGCAACAATTTTTTCGAGGATTTTTGAAATAAAGGGAAGGTGAGAAACCGGTCGGTAGTTTACCATGAGGTCAGGATCGAGGTTAGGTCTTTTAAGAAGAGGATGAATAACCGCTTTTTTGAATGCTAGGGGAACAGTGCCCGAGGAAAGTGATAAGTTTATAATATTTAGCACTGATGGACCTAATAATACAAAGAGCTCCTTGATCAGTTTCCCAGGAAGAGGGTCAAGTAAACATGTTGTTTGTTTTATTCCATTTACAAGTGTAACAATTCCTCTAATGTTATTTCCTCAAAACGAGAGAAACTATTTTGGAGGGCAGTATCCGCCGTATATACAATCGTGTCAGTGTTAATAGAACCCCGTTGTAGCTGGGACGCATTGTCTTTAATCTCCTTTCTAATGACTTCAATTTTCTTACTGAAGAATTGCATTAAGTCATCAGCTGAGTGGGTGGAGCTACTGGAAGGAGTCCCTTGTTGGGTTAGCGATGCTACCGTACGAAACAAAAATTTAGGATCGTTTTTACTACGGTGGATGAGATTTGAGTAATATTTAGCTTTAGCTAAGGTAAACATGCGTTTATAAGTTATTAAACTATCACTCCATGCTTGATGGTGCACCTCAAGTTTAGTCGTGCGCCATTTGCGTTCCAGCTTTCTACATAATAATTTCTGAGCTCTAGTTTCTTCTGTAAACCACGTGGTACGCTTTTTTGGAGCCTTTTTTAACTTTAGCGGTGCTATGTTATCAATGGTTTCGCGCAGGGCGTCGTTAAAGTTGTTAGTGAGGTTATCAATAGAGCCCACATATTTTGGGAATGGTGCCATTACCGAGGGCAGTAGGTCAGCAAGAGTTGTCGTTGTGGGCGTATTAATGTTGCGGCTGCTATAGCAGTTATTATTATTATTAGTTTGACGAACATGCGTCTGAACCTCGAATTTTATAAGATAATGATCGGACAATACTTTGGTATACGGGAGTATCGTAACTTTGGAAACGGTGATACCCCTGACAAGCACTAGGTCCATCGTATTACCGTTGCGATGTGTGGGTTCATTTATTATTTGTGTAAGACCACAGCTATCAATTATAGTCACGGTGGGTCCGATGAGGTAGTCATATGGATATTAAATTCCCCCATTATGATTATATTATCGGCGTGCGTCACTAGATCAGCAGCGAACTCTGAGAATTCATTGATAAAGTACGAATAGGAATTGTATCACGCATTACATTAGGCCACAAGGAAGTGATGTTAAGTTAGAAAAATAATCATAATAAGACCCCTTTAATGCGCGTTGTATGCATAACAGAATACAGTAAGATTGGGAAGAACTGTAATGGGGAGCACAAAAATAAAAGGAATTGTATCACGCATCAGATTAGGACACACCAGACTGAATTAAGACATTGCACCGCAAAATAAAATCCCTATAAGAGGTGATTTCAGTGTGACTCACACAGCTCGCGTGTGTGTGTGTGTGTGTGTGTGTGTGTGTGTGTGTGTGTGTGTGTGTGTGTGTGTGTGTGTGTGTGTGTGTGTGTGTGTGTGTGTGTGTGTGTGTGTGTGTGTGGACATACCGCCCATTCCAGCAGTGACGGCCCTCAGCTGTCCGCCTATCTGTCTCTCCTGCTCGGGTTGGCGTCCTATCTGGCCCGAACAAATGTGTGTGTCACTATTCACGTGCACCAGAAACGATGACAAAGTTAATACACACACACACACACAAACACACACACAGATAGATGCACAAAAACACACCCGCTCCCAGCTGTCCCCGGCGCCTCCAAGTGTGCTGAGAGGTCAGGATGCTGTCGGATGAGTGGGGGGGTTAGTCAGATTTTTGCCACCAGAAACCAGAGCCCACTCACTGACCGGCCCGCCTCCCCACGACTCCGGCAAACTTTCAGTGCAGGCTGTCGCATTTTTGGGAGTGTTCTGACTGAAGCAGAGCTATGAACTTGCCGGGGGTCCAAGTCCTGCTGGCTGGGATTCTCTGCGGACTGGCTGGTGAGTGTGTGAAATGTCAGCTTTGTTGTCTGTAAATGCATCAATAATGCCAATTAACTGCACAGGATACTCGTCCTACTGCACCTCGTTAGCTACTGTATTAAATCAGTCATGATTTAATACCAATCGTGACTACGCGGAATGAATGCAAACAAAAAATGTGTTCAACCTAGGGCTGGGAGATATATCGATATAAATATCCCGGGTTTGTCTCTGCGCGATATATAAACCCCGTTTCCATATGAGTTGGGAAATTGTGTTAGATGTAAATATAAACGGAATACAATGATTTGCAAATCATTTTCAACCCATATTCAGTTGAATATGCTACAAAGACAACATATTTGATGTTCTAACTGATTAACATTTTTTTTTGTTGCAAATAATCATTAACTTTGGAATTTGATGCCAGCAACACGTGACAAAGAAGTTGGGAAAGGTGGCAATAAATACTGAGAATGTTGAGGAATGCTCATCAAACACTTATATGGAACATCCCACAGGTGTGCAGGCTATTTGGGAACAGGTGGGTGCCGTGATTGGGTATAAAAGCAGCTTCCATGAAATGCTCAGTAATTCACAAACAAGGATGGGGCGAGGGTCACCAATTTGTAAGCAAATTGTCGAACAGTTTTAGAACAACATTTCTCAACGAGCTATTGCAAGGAATTTAGGGATTTTACCATCTACGGTCCGTAAAATCATCAAAAGGTTCAGAGAATCTGGAGAAATCACTGCACGTAAGCGATGATATTACAGACCTTTGGTCCCTCAGGCGAGCTGCATCAAAAACCGACATCAGTGTGTAAAGGATATTACCACATGTGCTCAGGAACACTTCATAAAACCACTGTCAGTAACTAGAGTTGGTCGCTACATCTGTAAGTGCAAGTTAAAACTCTTAATATGCAAAGTCAAACCCATTCATCAACAACACCCTAAAACTTCGCAGGCTTGGCTGGGCCCGAGCTCACCTAAGATGGACTGATGCAAAGTGGAAAGGTGTTCTGTGGTCTGATGAGTCCACATTTCAAATCATATTTGGAAACAGAGGACGTGGTGTGCTCCAGAACAAAGAGAAAAATAACCATTCGGATTGTTATAGGCGCAAAGTTCAAAAGCCAGGATCTGTGATGGTATGGGGGTGTATTAGTGCCCAAGGCATGGGTAACTTACACATCTGTGAAGGCACCATTAATGCTGAAAGGTCCATACAGGTTTTGGAGCAACTTATGTTGTCATCCAAGCAACGTTATCATGGACGCCCCTGCTTATTTCAGCAAGACAATGCCAAGCCATGTGTTACAACAGCGTGGCTACGTATTAAAAGAGTGCAGATACTTTCCTGGCCCGCCTGCAATCCATACCTGTCTCCCATCGTAAATGTGTGGCGCATTATGAAGCGTAAAATACGACAGCGGAGACCCCGTACTGTTGAACGACTGAAGCTCTACATAAAACAAGAATGGGAAAGAATTCCACTTTCAAAGCTTCAACAATTAGTTTCCTCAGTTCCCAAACGTTTATTGAGTGTTGTTGAAAGAAAAGGTGATGTAACACAGTGGTGAACATGCCCTTTCCCAACTACTTTGGCACGTGTTGTAGCCATGAAATTCGAAGATAATTATCATTAGCAAAAAAAAATAAAGTTTGAGTTTGAACATGAAATATCTTGTCTTTGTAGTGCATTTAACTGAATATGGGTTGAAAATGATTTTTAAATCATTGTATTCCGTTTATATTTACATATAACACAATTTCCCAACTCATATGGAAACGGGGTTTGTAGAAAATGACTTTATCGTGATATTCGAGTATAGGTTCTCACGCAGTTGTTCTTACGTCTCACAGAGATGTAAAACAAGCGCACCTTCGTACATACGTCACATACGTATAAACCCTCGCGGAGCAGAGAGGTAGCGGCATGGGTAACGTTTTTGGTCACATTAACACAAAAGAAAAAGATGCCTCGGGCTTGGTTTAGTCCTGGATTCAGCTCGGGCAGGTCTTGGATGGCAATAGATGATCCCCCCTCCCGTCTCCTCCCATCATACTCAATGGAATTTTCCAAGCCTTTGGCTTGATGCAACAAAGACAGCCTCTTGTTTGTTCATTGGGAACTCAGAAAAGGGAAAGTTTTTTGATAATTTACATACAATTTTTCTGACACATTTGTCATGAAAAATACCAATAATTATCGATATGGAACGATGTAAAACTCTTATATCGCGATACACTTTTCAGCCGTATCGCCCAGGCCGTATTGCCGACATAACACACAACTATGGGAGGATTGACAAATAAAAACATGGAAGCCGAAGTCACAATTCCGTTCATGTGTTTCAAAGAAGGGGGGCGGCGGAGGGTCTCCAACCTGTTGTCCTTGAGAACCCCCAGGAGGCAGCTCTGCATTGTCAGCATTCCTCCCCGTCTCCATATTGGAGGTATTCAGTCAAGCAGGTGTCCTCTCCTCTCACCCACTTGGTTGCCATCACTCAAAACTTTGCGGTCAGCTCACTAACTTTTCCACAAGGACAGCGGCTGTAAAACTGGAAAAACGGACGGAAACTGCGTTTTTCTCAACCGTAGGGTCAGCTTCGTTCTTCAGCTGTGGGCCGTACGGGCCGCAGAAGTATTCTGAAATAGGCTTTTCTACCACCTGTGGCAGTAGTGACACTTAAAACAATATGTGCTGTTTTTAACTTCATATTGCACCACATATTTTCAATGGGAGACAGGCAGGCCAGTCTAGTACCTGCACTCTTTTGCTATGAAGCCACGTGTTTGGCATTGTATTGCTGAAATAAGCAGGGGCGTCCATGATAACGTTGCTTGGATGGCAACATATGTTGCTCCAAAACCTTTCAGCATTAATGGTGCCTTCACAGATGAGTAAGTTACCCATGCCTTGGGCACTAATACACCCCCATACCATCACAGATGGTGGCTTTTCAACATTGCGCCTATAAAAATCTGCATGGTTCTGTTCAAAGACGTCCAAAAACAATTTTCCACTTTGCGTCAGTCCATCTTAGATGAGCTCGGGCCCAGCGAAGCCGACGGCGTTTCTGGGTGTTGTTGATAAATGGATTTCACTTTGCATAATAAAGTCTTTAACTTGTACTTACAGATGTTGGTTTTCAGCCTTGCTTCTTACGTGTAGTGATTTCTCCAGATTCTCTGAACCTTTTGATGATATTATGGACTGAAAATGGTAAAATCACGAACCATCCATCCATCCATCCATCCATCCATCTTCTTCCGCTTATCCGAGCTCGGGTCGCGGGGGCAACAACCTAAGCAGGGAAACCCAGACTTCCCTTTCCCCAGCCACTTCGTCCAGCTCTTCCCGGGGGATCCCGAGGCGTTCCCAGGCCAGGCGAGAGACATAGTCTTCCCAACGTGTCCTGGGTCTTCCCCGTGGCCTCCTACCGGTTGGACGTGCCCTAAACACCTCCCTAGGGAGGCGTTCGGGTGGCATCCTGACCAGATGCCCGAACCACCTCATCTGGCTCATCTTGATGTGGAGGAGCAGCGGCTTTACTTTGAGTTCCTCCCGGATGGCAGAGCTTCTCACCCTACCTCTAAGGGAGAGCCCCGCCACACGGCGGAGGAAACTCATTTCGGCCGCTTGTACCCGTGATCTTATCCTTTCGGTCATGACCTAAAGCTCATGACCATAGGTGAGGATGGGAACGTAGATCGACCGGTAAATTGAGAGTTTTGCCTTCCGGCTCAGCTCCTTCTTCACCACAACGGATCGGTACAACGTCCGCATTACTGGTTGAGAAATTTTGTTGTTATACAATTTGCTCACGAATTTGTTCACAAAGTGGTGACCCTCGTCCCATCCTTGTTTGTGAATGACTGAGCATTTCATGGAAGCCACTTTTATACCCAAACATGGCACCTACCTGTTCCCAATTAGCCTATTCACCTGTGGGACGTTCCAAATAAGTGTTTGATGAGCAGTCCTCAACTTTCTCGGTCTTTTTTGCCACTTGTGCCAGCTTTTTTGAAACATGTTGCAGGCATCAAATTCAAAATGAGCTAATATTTGCAAAAAACAATAAGGTTTATCAGTTGGAACATTAAATATATTGTCTTTGCAGTCTATTCAATTTAACTTTAGTTGAAAATAATTTGCAAACCATTGTATTCTGTTTTTATTTACCATTTACACAACGTGCCAACCTCACTGGTTTTGAGTTTTGTAAATACAGTATTACCGTGCCTGGAAATGAAATAGTGCTGACGACTTTAAGATATACAAACCCCGTTTCCATTTGAGTTGGGAAATTGTGTTAGATGTAAATATAAACGGAATACAATGATTTGCAAATCCTTTTCAACCCATATTCAGTTGAATATGCTACAAAGACAACATATTTGATGTTAAAACTGATAAAGATTTTTTTTTTGCAAATAATCATTAACTTTAGAATTTGATCCGAGCAGCACGTGACAAAGAAGTTGGGAAGGGTGGCAATAAATACTGATAAAGTTGAGGAATGCTTATGAAACACTTAATTGGAACATCCCACAGGTGTGCAGGCTAATTGAGAACAGGTGGGTGCCATGATCGGGTATAAAAGCAGCTTCCATAAAATGCAAAGTCATTCACAAACAAGGATGGGGCGAGGGTCACCAATTTGTAAGCAAATTGTCAAACAGTTTTAGAACAACATTTCTCAACGAGCTATTGCAAGGAATTTAAGGATTTTACCATCTACGGTCCGTAAAATCATCAAAAAGTTCAGCGAATCTGGAGAAATCACTGCACATAAGCGATGATATTACAGACATGTGATCCCTCAGGCGGTACTGCATCAAAAACCGACATCAGTGTGTAAAGGATATCACCACATTGGCTTAGGAACACTTCAGAAAACCACTGTCAGTAACTACAGTTGGTCGCTACATCTGTAAGTGCAAGTTAAAACTCTACTATGCAAAGCCAAACCCATTTATCAACAACAACCAGGAACGCCGCCGGCTTCCCTGGGCCCAAGCTCATCTAAGATGGACTGATGCAAAGTGGAAAAGTGTTCTGTGGTCTGACGAGTCCACATTTCAAATTATATTTGGAAACTGTGTACTTGGTGTCCTCCGGAACAAAGAAGAAAATAACCATCCGGATTGTTATAGACGCAAAGTTGAAAAGCCAGCGTCTGTGATGGTATGGGGGTGTATTAGTGCCCAAGGCATGGGTAACTTACACATCTGTGAAGGCACCATTAATGCTGAAAGGTCCATACAGGTTTTGGAGCAACATATGTTGTCATCCAAGCAACATTATCATGGACGCCCTTGTTTAATTCAGCAAGACAATGCCAAGCCACGTCTTACAACAGCGTGGCTTCGTAGTAAAAGAATGCGGGTACTTTCCTGGCTCGCCTGCAGTCCAGACCTGTCTCCCATCGAAAATGTGTGGCGCATTATGAAGCGTAAAACACGACAACAAGACTGTTGAACAACTTAAGCTGTACATCAAGCAAGAATGGTAAAGAATTCCACTTTCAAAGCTTCAACAATTAGTCTCTTCAGTTCCCAAACGTTTATTGAGTGTTGTTAAAAAAAAAAAGGTGATGTAACACAGTGGTGAACATGCCCTTTCCCAACTACTTTGGCACGTGTTGCGGCCATGAAAGTCTAAATTACTTATTTGCCAAAAAAAAAGAGGTTATGAGTTTTAACATCAAATATCTTGTCTTTGTAGTGCAATCAACTGAATATGGGTTGAAAAGGATTCGCAAATTATTGTATTCTGTTTATATTTACATCCAACACAATTTCCCAACTCATATGGAAACGGGGTTTGTATATTTAAACAGTGTTCGCCACCTCTAGCTAATGATAATGACGCTAGCTTGTTTACATTACGATAGCACATACAAATATGCATGAAAACAATCCTACAGACATCACACATTGAACCGTTTACTAAGTACGAATTGTTTTAGTTGAATTGTAAAACCTACAAACATTGCTTGGGAATGACGAATCCGTACGAGCAGAAACGCTGTGGATGGCTAGAATACTCCACAGCCATTTTACTTCCTGTTGAAAGAACTACCAGAAGGACACTGCGGCACCTGTGGTGTGCAAACTCGTCTGACGGATGGCACGATAGCAGAAACAACAAAACACATTCTTGTTGGTTTTTGTTTACTTTATATTATGCAATACAGCAAAAACAAATCCATAAAGTAGCCGCACCCTTTTGTACGCCGCGGGGTTCATAGTGTAGGAAAAAAGTAGCAGATTATAGTCCAGGATTTGCTGCATTGCTTATAAGACCGATGAAGGCCGGTATGGATATTGGTAAAAACATCCTAACAATTCACATCCCTGACAACAAGAAGAGTGGGTTAGGATTAAATCAGCTCTACTTCTTCCTGCTCCTTTTCGAACACCCTAAATTCGTCTAGTTGTAAACGTGCAAATGTTGTGTACTTGTTCGAAATAAACTCAATCATTGACCACGTATGAAAAGAAGTTGACCACTGTTTTTCCAACATATGAGAAGTACACTATATTGCCAAAAGTATTTGGCCACCCATCCAAATGATCAGAATCAGGTGCCCTAATTACTTGGTGTATAAAATCAAGCACTTAGGCATGGAGGCTGTTTCTACCAACATTTGTGAAAGAATGGGCCACTTTCAGGGATTTCCAGCATGGAACTGTTATAGGAAGCCACCTGTGCAACAAATCCAGTGGGGAAATTTCCTCGCTCCTACATATTCCAATGTCAACTGTATCGGCTTTATTATAAGAAAATTAAAGATTTTGGGAACAACAGCAACTCAGCCACCAAGTGGTAGGCCACGTAAACTGACAGAGAGGGGTCAGTGGATTCTGAAGCACAGAATGCAAAGACTTTCTGCAGGCAGTTGCTACAGAGCTCCGAACTTCATGTGACCTTCCAATTAGCCCACGTACAGTACGCAGAGAGCTTCATTGATTGGGTTTCCATGGCCGATCAGCTGCATCTAAGCCATACATCACCAAGTCCAATGTGAATTTTGGTGGAGGAGGAATTATGGTGTGGGTTTGTTTTTCAGGAGTTGGGCTTGGCCCCTTAGTTTCAAGTGAAAGGAACTTTGAATGCTCAAGAATACCCAAACATTTTGGACAATTATCAATCAATCTGCGGAAAGAACAACTATGCGCGTTACAATCAAACAGCTGGTGCGTAATAAGTACAATACTTGCAGTATTAAGACGTTGTAAGGCGCAACAGGACATCCACTGTACATCACTGCCATTTAACGCCTTGGACTTGCAACTTAGTGTGGTACTTGCAAATGACAATACGTCGATTATAAAAATCATCGCCACCTCATTGCAAACTAATTTGGCGACTTGTCCAGGGTGTACGCCGCCTTCCGCCCGATTTTAGCTGAGATAGGCACCTGCGCCCCACCGCGATCCCAAAAGGGAATAAGCGGTAAAAAAGGGATGGATGGATCAATCAATCAATGTTTATTTATATAGCCCTAAATCACAATTGTCTCAAAGGGCTGCACAAGCCACAACGACATCCTCGGTTCGGATCCCACATCAGGGCAAGGAAAAACTCAACCTACTAGGATGACAATGAAAAACCCGGTCCCGACCTTGTGGGAACAGTTTGGAATGGGCCCCTTCCTCTTCCAACACGACTGTGCACCAGTGCACAAAGCAAGGTCCATGAAAACATGGATGACAGATTCTGGTGTGAATTAACTTGACTGGCCTGCACAGAGTCCTGACTTGAAATTTGACTGGCCTGCACAGAGTCCTGACCTGAAATTTTGGGATGAACCGACATCATATTGAACGCCATGGGTTAGGCACTTCAAGTTCTTATGTGAGTCAAAGCAGGTGGCCGAATACTTCTGGCAATATAGCGTACGTTGGACACTATTCTTCTTTGTCTTTTTCCTTTTCCTAAGACCGCTTGTTGACGCTACATCTTCCATCATGACTTCAGAGTTGCATGTACAGGAATATTTACAGCGCCGGTGGCCGCACTGTATTTCATCTGAGGGTCACGTCACAAATCCGGCCAGCCTCCGAGGTAGATCGCGACGAGGCTTTTTTTTTCTCCGACGTGATCGATGACGATCGCAGTTTCCAATCCGACCGTTTCGGACAAATAGATGCCGTGTCCAGATTACCGCCGGTGTTCCGGGACGAACGAGCCGGCGGCCGTTATCTGCGTCGGGGCCAGATAAAGACGCGGTAAAAAAAAAAAACGCGCCTCTCGCTAAATCATTTGACGGACTTTATCGCCGGCCGCACGCTGGCCCTCTAACAATATTTACTGTTGGAGGATTAGGGGTGCGTACATCAAAAGGAGGATTATGTCGGCTGGAGAGCATGGCTGACATAACACAGGAAGTATATGCAGCTTATGTAATCAACATCAACAACAATGTCTTTAATAACGCTCTCTGAAGGATGCCGACAGTTTTTACATGGACGATATTCACAGAAGAGATGAAATATCTCGATGTTCTCGGTTCTTGCCACAACTACGGCTGACCTTATTCGAATGACCTTCGGAAGACAAGGCGAAGCAGGCAACGGCGCAATTGTCTTTTTAACGAATGAATGAATGAATGAAATAAGTTTATCAACCATTATGTTGCGTTTTGGACGCAATTGATGCGCGAGTTGTCACCCCCGGATGCTACAGGACTTTTGAGCAGGCAGGATAGAAGGTTGGAACTGATTTTAATGTAAAAATATAACAAAAGAACAGTTGTGCAAAAGGCAAAGAAACGTTGTGCCTTAGCCCGGGAAGCTAAATGCTAATAGTTTAGCAAGAGTCCAGTTCAAAGTCCACAAAAGCGCGTGCCGAGCGCGCGGAAGCTAAGGTAGGACTTAGCAAGGTAAATACAAGAGACAGGAATACCAAACGCAACTGTTGCATAGAGCAAACAAAAGATCCAGAAAGAACTCTTCTTCTTCTTCTTCTTCTTTTGTTTTTATGGCGGTTGGCAATCAACCTTCTGGTGTGCATTACTGCCACCTACTGTAATGGAGTGTGGACCGAGGTGGATCCCTACTCTATATTCTTTTATTTAACCCAGTGTTTTTTAAATATGTGTATATTGCTTTATATCCTATGTTTCCTGAATGCAATCCTAATATACCTCCCACTTCTAACCTAATATTTTCTTTTGCTAACTTATTTTCCAGTATTTCTCTTTCTCTATTGTATTTCCTACATTGTATTAAAACATGGTCAACATTCTCTATTTGATGGCAAAAATCACACAGCCCTGTAGTATGTTTTCCTATCAATTTGTGTGAACTATTTAGATATGTATGGCCTAATCTCATTCTAGTAATAATGTCTTCTTCTTTCCTATTTCTACCCCCTCCTGTCATTACACCTACTCTCCTCTGGACCTTGTAAAACTCTCTACCTTTTATTTCCTTATTCCAATTATCCTGCCACTTTTTATTGTGTTCTATCTTAATTATGCTCTTCACGTCTTCTTTACTGTGCTTAATCTCCATGTTTACTTCTGTTTTAGTGGTTGCTTGTTTTGCGTATCTATCAGCTAACTCATTTCCCTCAACTCCTACATGAGCAGGAACCCAGAGAAATGTTACCACACCTCCCGCTTTATTTATCCTGTAAATTGCCAGAAAGAACTCAGGTAGCAGGCGGGCTTGAATACTAAAACAATAAACAAAGACAGGTGTGCACCAGGCGCCTGTGCAGGTGGAAGAAATGAAGTCGCCATGGTGATGAATGCAAACTAGGAAGTGCTCAAAACAACTCGGCAGAGTCCAGAAATAATAAGAAAATACACAAAAAGGACTCAAACAAACACTCGAGATGTGATCCGGGAACCGGATCGCAACACATTAACCATTTTGTGTGACCAGTTTAACAGTACAGATTATACATATTTAACAATCATACACATTTACACACAAAAAGAAAAGAAAAGGAGAAGAATGATCTAAAAAGGAATAGGCTGAAGCCAAGGCTTATATTTGCCTATCCTATACCAGGGGTCAGCAACCCAAAATGTTGAAAGAGCCCTATTGGACCAAAAATACAAAAACAAATCTGTCTGGAGCCGCAAAAAATTAAAAACCATATTACATACAGATAGTGTGTCATGAGATATATAAATTGAATTAAGAGGACTTAAAGGAAACTGAATGACCTCACAAATGAGGTATAATGATGCAATAAGTACATATAGCTAGCCTATATAGCATGTTAGCATCGATTAGCTTGCAGTTATGCAGGGACCAAAGATGTCTGATCAGCACTCCACACAAGTCAATAACAACAAAACTCACCTCTGTGCATTCACGCACAACGTTAAAGGTTTGGTGGACAAAATGAGACGGAAAAAGAAGTGGCGTAAAACACGTCCTAGAAAGTCGGAGAAAGTTGTACATGTAAACAAACCACGGTGAGTTCAAGCACGGTCAAAATTAGTAGGACAAAACGGCGCTCGCCAAATACTCGAATCAGTGAAGCATGTTTAATATAAACAGTGTGCTTTATAGCAATTAGGGATGTTTGTGTCATGTTTGTCCTCCTGCAGAAACCATATTAAAACCAAAAATTAATTTTTTTTCCCCCTCATTTTTTTCCATTTTTTAAACATTTTTGAAAAAGCTAGGGCGACTATTTAAGAGTCTATCCTTCTTTGTGTGGACATTGTTGATCGTCGTGTCATGTACGGACGTACTTTGTGGACGCCGTCTGCTCCACTCACTGTAAGTCTTTGCTGTCGTCCAGCGTTCTGTTTTTGTTTACTTTGGAGCCAGTTCAGTTTTAGTTTCATCCTGCATATCCTTCCCTAAGCTTCAATACCCTTTTTTAGGAGCACTCACCTTTGGTTTAAGAATTAGATACCCTTTTACCTGCAAGCTGTTGTCTGCATATTGTGATCACGACAAATTATGTTCACGACATCTACAAAGCAATTAGCCACTCGATATGAAGAGTATTACATGGTTACTCTGCCGATTGTAACGGCACATTATTTGCGGATTATTATTAGTGGTTTGCAAAAAAATGTTTTTAACCCAAATAGGTGAAATTACATCATCTCCCACGGCACACCCGACTGTATCTCACGGCACAAACAAAGTGGTTGAAAAGTGGTGTATGTTTAATAAAATAGAAGGTTTAGTTTTATTACACACAGCAAACATTGCACACACGGGGTTTAACACAATTAAACCTAAGGCACAGCGTCATCGCCCTCTGCTGGTCAAACTCAGCGCTACTCGTATTCAACCAGTTTGGATCGGCAGAGTTAAATACCCAAAAACCAACATGACCACGAGTACAAAAGACGTCAAAAAGTTGGCAATTTCAATACACTCACGCCTTGTTGTCCGGTCGCTATCAAAAGTCCGACTATTGCCATACCGCGATCTTCTGTGACTCATACGCTTCGTTGTTGCCCCCTGTGGTGTGGTGGGAGTACTGCTTACAAGAGCAACCCTGCTTTGAATGGTTTCAACAAGCATATTCGGGTGTTGTTGACCTGTTTTTGAGGGGTTCTAGCTCGGTTGGTAGAGCGGCCGTACCAGCAACTTGAGGGTTGCAGGTTGGATTCCCGCTTCTGCCATCCTAGTCACTGCCGTTGTGTCCTTGAGCAAGACACTTTACCCACCTGCTCCCAGTGCCACCCACACTGGTTTGAATGGAACTTAGATATTGGGTTTCACTATGTAAAGCACTTTGAGTCACTAGAGAAAAAGCGCTATATAAATATAATTCACTTCACTTCACTTCATCGATATGCCCCAAGGAATGTGTCATGATTTCTATTTTTTTATCGTGATGTGGATTTTTTGGCCCACGCAGCCTTACAAATCAACGGAAACCGTCCAAACAGACCTACAACCATTCCCACGTGCCTGTTTCTTTATCCGGGAAGTGCGACTAAATGTGGGGAGAGACCCCGCGTTGAGGGTGAGGAGGAAACGGGAGTCGAGCGGTGACTGATGGGCTCCAAGTGTTGGTTCCCTCCCTCCCCGTCTATTTCTGTTGCCGGACACATCAAAGGCGGCGCAACAGACGAGACGCCGTGTCCGTCAACTGCCTTTTAAGCCAGTTAAGATTCTTTAAAAACAATGCGTGGCATACATCAAATTTGCATTATGCCATTTGTATCAGAAGTGATACAGTACGCAAGTTTTTGAGCCTTCTACAACATCAGTGTTTAGGTTTTTTTCCCTAAAAAGCCTGACGTATCAAATCAGATACACACATTACACGTATAATCCACATTGGGGCCAGTATTTGACGTATTAGAGGGCTTTCCAGTTGCCTCAAAGAAGAAACGAGACACCTTTTATAGTAAAACTGTTTTGAAAATGTGTGTATCAAATTTGAAACAGCAGGTATAAAGGGAAATGTAACTGTCAATTAGTCAATTGGAATTGTATTGCGGTTCATGCATTATAAAAAAAAACATTGTGCTACATTCCGTTTTTAGATGTTTAAAATAAATAAATGTGTTTACGTTACACAATATGGTAAAATTAAAGGTAAATATACATATTTAACTAGCTGTATTATTTCGTACGTGTGTTGCCATAATGAATGTTAGCTTCTTGATTTTTACGAAAGAAAAAAAATAAAGCATTGTTGGTAGTTAACACTAGTAGGGGTGTCCCCATACAACTCTTTCCACTTCCGTTACCAATTTTGGAGCTTTGAGTATTGGCCGATACTGATATTGAGACAATTCGATATCAGGAGGAGTTATGCATACTGTTAATATTTTTACAGTGTTTAATGTTACAAAAAGTTTGATCGAGTGAATTTAGTCAAATCGAGACCAATTGTATAGATGAAAAACACACTACTTATTAAGTTAAATGATGCGGACACGTTTTTTAGTTGTTAAGATAAAAATAATATATATCACATTTTTTTAATTAATTAAGAATCGTTACAAATAACAAGAGATTATTTTGACACCCCTTCTTATTACGTACAACTATATCTACCACAGCTTGATGTTGACTTTTTGTATTTTTTTTCTATTTTTTTTAGATTGTAATTATTTACAACATTGAAGATGCTTTGAAAATTTCATTTTTATTCTTTTTAAAGTGAAATTCAAGTGATCTGGAGCAGCTGGGGAAGGTAACAAATGTTGTTTTTTGTTTGGAAATAATGTATATTTTATATTTTTCTGTGCATTACATTATGTTTTGGTTTGTAATAGAAAATAGAGAATTATTATTGTGTGACCGGCTGTATCAAATATGATACAAATTGAAAATCATGTATGGAAATTGATTTGTGTAGGAAAAAAAAATGATTTGTTTAAAAGGACCAATTAAAGCTTTATCAATCAATCAATCAATGTTTACTTATATAGCCCTAAATCACTAGTGTCTCAAAGGGCTGCACAAACCACCACGACATCCTCGGTAGGCCCACATAAGGGCAAGGAAAACTCACACCCAGTGGGACATCGGTGACAATAATGACCTAGTGGGACGTCGGTGACAATAATGACTATGAGAACCTTAGAGAGGAGGAAAGCAATGGATGTCGAGCGGGTCTAACATGATACTGTGAAAGTTCAATCCACAACACAGTCGCAAGAGTCCAGTCCAAAGCGGGTCCAACTCAGCAGAGAGAGTCCCGTTCACAGCGGAGCCACCAGGAAACCATCCCAAGCGGAGGCGGATCAGCAGCGCAGAGATGTCCCCAGCCGATACACAGGCAAGCAGTACATGGCCACCGGATCGGACCGGACCCCCTCCACAAGGGAGAGTGGGACATAGAAGAAAAAGAAAAGAAACAGCAGATCAACTGGTCTAAAAAAGGGAGTCTATTTAAAGGCTACAGTATACAAATGAGTTTTAAGGTGAGACTTAAATGCTTCTACTGAGGTGGTATCTCGAACTGTTACCGGGAGGGCATTCCAGAGTACTGGAGCCCGAACGGAAAACGCTCTATAGCCCGCAGACTTTTTTTGGGCTTTGGGAATCACTAACAAGCCGGAGTCCTTTGAACGCAGATTTCTTGCCGGGACATATGGTACAATACAATCGGCAAGATAGGATGGAGCTAGACCGTGTAGTATTTTATACGTAAGTAGTAAAACCTTAAAGTCACATCTTAAGTGCACAGGAAGCCAGTGCAGGTGAGCCAGTACAGGCGTAATGTGATCAAACTTTCTTGTTCTTGTCAAAAGTCTAGCAGCCGCATTTTGTACCAACTGTAATCTTTTAATGCTAGACATGGGGAGACCCGAAAATAATACGTTACAGTAGTCGAGGCGAGACGTAACAAACGCATGGATAATGATCTCAGCGTCTTTAGTGGACAGAATGGAGCGAATTTTAGCGATATTACGGAGATGAAAGAAGGCCGTTTTAGTAACGCTTTTAATGTGTGCCTCAAAGGAGAGAGTTGGGTCGAAGATAATACCCAGATTCTTTACCGTGTCGCCTTGTTTAATTGTTTGGTTGTCAAATGTTAGAGTTGTATTATTAAATAGAGTTCGGTGTCTAGCAGGACCGATAATCAGCATTTCCGTTTTTTTGGCGTTGAGTTGCAAAAAGTTAGCGGACATCCATTGTTTAATTTCATTAAGACACGCCTCCAGCTGACTACAATCCGGCGTGTTGGTCAGCTTTAGGGGCATGTAGAGTTGGGTGTCATCAGCATAACAGTGAAAGCTAACACCGTATTTGCGTATGATGTCACCTAGCGGCAGCATGTAGATGCTGAAGAGTGCAGGGCCAAGGACCGAACCCTGGGGAACTCCACACGTTACCTTAACGTAGTCCGAGGTCACATTGTTATGGGAGACACACTGCATCCTATCAGTAAGATAAGAGTTAAACCAAGACAGGGCTAAGTCTGACATACCGATTCGTGTTTTGATACGTTCTAATAAAATATTATGATCGACGGTATCGAAAGCAGCGCTAAGATCGAGGAGCAGCAACATAGATGACGCATCAGAATCCATCGTTAGCAATAGATCATTAGTCATTTTTGCGAGGGCTGTCTCCGTCGAGTGATTTGCCCTGAAACCGGATTGAAAGGTTTCACATAGATTGTTAGACGCTAAGTGTTCATTTAACTGCTCCGCAACAATTTTTTCGAGGATTTTTGAAATAAAGGGAAGGTGAGACACCGGTCGGTAGTTTACCATGAGGTCAGGATCGAGGTTAGGTCTTTTAAGAAGAGGATGAATAACCGCTTTTTTGAATGCTAGGGGAACAGTGCCCGAGGAAAGTGATAAGTTTATAATATTTAGCACTGATGGACCTAATAATACAAAGAGCTCCTTGATCAGTTTCCCAGGAAGAGGGTCAAGTAAACATGTTGTTTGTTTTATTCCATTTACACGTTGTAACAATTCCTCTAATGTTATTTCCTCAAAACGAGAGAAACTATTTTGGAGGGCAGTATCCGCCGTATATACAATCGTGTCAGTGTTAATAGAACCCCGTTGTAGCTGGGACGCATTGTCTTTAATCTCCTTTCTAATGACTTCAATTTTCTTACTAAAGAATTGCATAAAGTCATCAGCTGAGTGGGTGGAGCTACTGGAAGGAGTCCCTTGTTGGGTTAGCGATGCTACCGTACTAAACAAAAATTTAGGATCGTTTTTATTACGGTGGATGAGATTTGAGTAATAATTAGCTTTAGCTAAGGTAAGCATGCGTTTATAAGTTATTAAACCATCACTAAATGCTTGATGGTGCACCTCAAGTTTAGTCGTGCGCCATTTGCGTTCCAGCTTTCTGCATAATAATTTCTGAGCTCTAGTTTCTTCTGTAAACCACGGGGTGCGCTTTTTTGGAGCCTTTTTTAACTTTAGCGGTGCTATGTTATCAATGGTTTCGCGCAGGGCGTTGTTAAAGTTGTTAGTGAGGTTATCAATAGAGCCCACATACTTTGGGAATGGTGCCATTACCGAGGGCAGTAGGTCAGCAAGAGTTGTCGTTGTGGCCGTATTAATGTTGCGGCTGCTATAGCAGTTATTATTATTATTAGTTTGACGAACATGCGTCTGAACCTCGAATTTTATAAGGTAATGATCGGACAATACTTTAGTATACGGGAGTATCGTAACTTTGGAAGCGGTGATACCCCTGACAAGCACTAGGTCTATCGTATTACCGTTGCGATGCGTGGGTTCATTTATTATTTGTGTGAGACCACAGCTATCAATTATACTCTGGAGCGCAACGCACGGTGGGTCCGATGGGGTATTCATGTGGATATTAAAGTCCCCCATTATGATTATATTATCGGCGTGTGTCACTAAATCAGCAACAAACTCTGAGAATTCATTGATAAAGTCCGAATAGGGCCCTGGGGGGCGGTAGATAACAGCCAGGTGTAGAGGCAGCGGTGTGACAGACCTCATAGTAAGCACCTCAAACGATTTATATTTATTATTTATGTTAGGACTAAGGTTAAAGTTTTCGTTGTATATTAGTGCGACCCCCCCACCCCTTTTAAGCGGACGGGCAATATGCGCATGTGTAAAGTTAGGAGGACATGCCTCATTTAGCGCAAAAAAGTCGTTTGGTTTAAGCCAGGTTTCGCTGAGACCGATGACGTTAAGATTGTTGTCTCTGATGATATCATTAACTAACAACGTTTTGGGAGATAATGATCTTATGTTTAAAAAACCTACATTATAGGTAGTGGGCTGTTTTAGGGAATTTTTGATCAAATTATCCGTAGTAGCAATATTAATAATGTTGTGTTTATTATGCCCAGTGCATTCAGTATAATTACGACCATATCTAGGAATTGATACGACGGGAATGTTCCGATTGTTTGATTGTTGCTTTGATAAACTGCACGCATCATGGTTAGCCTCCTCAGTAACGGGGATTTTCCGATTGTTTGTTTGTTGCTTTGATAAACTGCACGCATCATAGTTAGCCACCTCAGTAAAACACATGTCCAACTCTGAAACACTCAAAGCAGAAAAAACTTGTTCTAATTTAACAGACTCCTTACCCAGACCAGTAGTCTCGCACTTTCCATCTAAATCCGTCTTCAGGGTGGAGGAAAGTGGTGTACTGTGGGGATTAGCCTTCTGCTTTGTTTTTAGCCCCGCTCGACATCCGCGTTTCCGATCACACCGCTGGCGTCTGCTCCGTAGACGGCCCCCGCTTCTACTAGACTCCGCTGCTTCACATGCCGCTGGATGTAGCCGCCGACGTATCCCCATGCTAGTTAGCATGTTTAGCACGCCCGCGTCTATCAGTCCAAAACGGCCCAATATGTCCATATCCAGAAGTGTCTGGCGGTCGTACGTGATCACGGAGTGACCACGATGCGAGCCAGCCATGAAGTCTGCAGAACTGTCCGGCATTTCCGCCAAATGTTCCATCTTTAGCAAGAGCACCGCAGTGTCGCAGCCCGTCCGGGCGCCGCCATAATTTGATTTGTTGTTAATTATTTAATGGTTCAGGCTTTAAAGGTTTTAAGACGGGTATTAACTGTGGTTAACTTCTTTTTACACTTGTATGACAGGCTTTTTCGCAGGAACGGATTAACGATGGTAAAAGTTTGACCCGGAAACATAATTTTCCTATGTACTTGGTGTCATTTATCCATTTTTTTTATGGCACTTATCCTCCACCCCCCCATCAGTGAGGTCAGGTGTGTGCCAGATCCTATCCCAGCTTTAGGGGTGAGCGGGTACACAATGAACAATAAAAATAAAAAAAACATACCAAAAAATGATGTAATCAGCAGACATGGAAGATGTTCATGGAGTTCATTTTTTAGGGGGAAAAAAGCAGATAAAGACAAATTACAGTTATTTCAAAAACCTTCTGGCTTTGAGAAACACTAAAAGAACATTGTGGTAGTCAGTAACAATTTCATTTTAAGATCAAGCCGAGTGAAAAAATGATGGAATACCCTGCAAATTTGCACTTCCAGTGGTAACAGCTGCATCAGATTGAATAGTCTGCAGTTAAAAAGGACTGCTCACACCTTAAGAGAGCTGTTGCATCAGGTGGATTGACATGAATCATGGCAAACAAAACAAAGGAGAGGATTATCAAACTTATTCAAGAAGGTAAATAATCACGCAGAGCTGCAAAATATGTTGATTTTTCACAGTAAGCTGTGTCTAAAATCTGGGCTGAGTACAAAAATGGAAAAGTTGTAAAATCCTCTACTAAATGGGCGAAAACTGGAGCCACCGTCTCTGACCCAACTGCAACAAAGTGCCAAAAGGAAATGGGTATTAAATACAGAAAATCTAGATGAAAGAAGTCATTAACATTTGAATATAAAACAAACAAGGTTCCACTAACGAATAGCAATGGTGGACTATGGATGACTAGATGGAAGTCACATTCAGTGACCAATGGTGAATCTGCAATGTTTGGTTTTGGTTCCAATTAGATTTATGAAGACGACTGCCTGAAGAAAGCGTGAACATTTGTACAGCCATTGATGATACGGGCTGCGTGTCAGGTAATGATGGATGCCATCACATCTTCAATGAATTCACAAGTTCACATTGAGGCTCTTGAATGGGAATTTCTGAAAATGTTGATACTAGCATAATTGTCGTAGAGGATATGAATGTGTTGGTGTAGGAATTTTTACTATTCATTGAAAAATGTTGACGTAGTAACAGTTTGAATTAAGTATGGGTATTATGTAATTCCTGGAAAACCAGAGATTTTGTTCCAACTAGGAAAAATTATTTGTTGGCAGAATGGTTGGAATTGGTTGAAAAATGTGGACTGTGAAAACTTTCCAGCAAGAGTTGAAAACAGGGCTTTGGAAATACGGGAATTCTGGGAATTTCTGGAAATTGTTTGGACTTGGAAAATGGTAGTTAGATTGTTCAAGTTGAGTGGACTCTGTGGATGGTGGGACCGCTTAATTTCGGTGGGGAATGTGGGAATTGTTCACGTTTGAAAAATGGCCCGTTTATTGTAAATGGAAAAAATGTCCCAGAAAAATGTGAATTTTGGGAAAGGGAAAAAAATGTTTTGCGTTCGATATTTCAGAAGAGTAGTGTGGGTGGATGGTTCAAAAGTCGGAATCGGGTAAAAATCAGGCACAACTTTTAGAATTTTAGGCATTGTAGAACTTAAAATACGTCCATTCATTTGAATTGGAATTTCCTGGAAATTTCGGAATTTTTGAAAATGTTGATACTAACACAATTTCCCTAAAGGATATGAATGGGTAGGTGAAGAAATTTTTAGAAACCATTGAAAAATGTTGACGTAGTAACAGTTTGAATCAAGAATGAGTATTCTGGAATTCCTGGAAAACCAGATATTTTGAACGGAAAAAAAATTAAAACTTTTGTTGCCCCAATTAAGAGAATTTATTTGATGGCAGAATAGTTGGAACTGGTTGAAAAATGTGGACTGTGAAAACTTTCCAGCAAGAGGCGAAAACAGGGCTTTGGAAAAACGGAAATTCTGGGAATTTCTGGAAATTGTTTGGACTTGGAAAATGGTAGTTAGATTGTTCAAGTTGAGTGGACTGTGTGGATGCTGGAACGGCTTAATTTGGGTGGGAAATGTGGGAATTGTTCACGTTTGAAAAATGGCCCGTTTATTGTCAATGGAAAAAATGTCCCAGAAAAATGTGAACTTTGGGAAAGGGAAAAAAATGTTTTGCGTTCGATATTTCAGAAGAGTAGTGTGGGTGGATGGTTCAAAAGTAAATCAGGCACAACTTTTAGAATTTTAGGCATTGTAGAACTTAAAATACGTCCATTCATTTGAATTGGAATTTCCTGGAAATTTCAGAATTTTTGAAAATGTTGATACTAACACAATTTCCCTAAAGGATATGAATGGGTAGGTGAAGAAATTTTTAGAAACCATTGAAAAATGTTGACGTAGTAACAGTTTGAATCAAGAATGAGTATTCTGGAAGTCCCTGGAAAACCAGATATTTTGAACGGGAAAAAAAATAAAAACTTTTCTTGCCCCCATTAAGAGAATTTATTTGATGGCAGAATAGTTGGAACTGTTTGAAAAATGTGGACTGTGAAAGCTTTCCAGCAAGAGGCGAAAACAGGGCTTTGGAAAAACGGGAATTCTGGGAATTTCTGGAAATTGTTTAGACTTGGAAAATGGTAGCTAGATTGTTCAAGTTGAGTGGACTGTGTGGATGGTGGGACCGCTTAATTTGGGTGGGAAATGTGGGAAATGTTCACGTTTGAAAAATGGTCCGTTTATTGTCAATGGAAAAAATGTCCCAGAAAAATGTGAATTTTGGGAAAGGAAAAAAAATGTTTTGCGTTCGATATTTCAGAAGAGTAGTGTGGGTGGATGGTTCAAAAGTCGGAATCGGGTAAAAATCAGGCACAACTTTTAGAATTTTAGGCATTGTAGAACTTAAAATACGTCCATTCATTTGAATTGGAATTTCCTAGAAATTTCGGAATTTTTAAAAATGTTGATACTAGCACAATTTCCCTAAAGGATATGAATGGGTAGGTGAAGAATTTTTTAGAAACCATTGAAAAATGTTGACGTAGTAAAAGTTTGAATTAAGAATAAGTATTCTGGAATTCCTAGAAAACCGGAAATTTTGAACGGAAAAAAAATAAAAACTTTTGTTGCACCAATTAAGAGAATTTATTTGATGGCAGAATAGTTGGAACTGGTTGAAAAATGTGGACTGTGAAAGCTTTCCAGCAAGAGGGGAAAACAGGGCTTTGGAAAAACGGGAATTCTGGGAATTTCTGGAAATTGTTTAGACTTGGAAAATGGTAGCTAGATTGTTCAAGTTGAGTGGACTGTGTGGATGCTGGAACGGCTTAATTTGGGTGGGGAATGTGGGAATTGTTCACGTTTGAAAAATGGCCCGTTTATTGTCAATGGAAAAAATGTCCCAGAAAAATGTGAATTTTGGGAAAGGGAAAAAAATGTTTTGCGTTCGATATTTCAGAAGAGTAGTGTGGGTGGATGGTTCAAAAGTCGGAATCGGGTAAAAATCAGGAACAAATTTAGAATTTTAGGCATTGTAGAACTTAAAATACGTCCATTCATTTAAATTGGAATTTCCTGGAAATTTCGGAATTTTTGAAAATGTTGATACCAGCACAATTTCCCTAAAGGATATGAATGGGTAGGTGAAGACATTTTTAGAAACCATTGAAAAATGTTGACGCAGTAACAGTTTGAATTAAGAATGAGTATTCTGGAACTCCTGGAAAACCAGATCTTTTGAACAGAAAAAAAAATAAAAACGTTTGTTGCCCCAATTAAGATAATTTATTTGATGGCAGAATAGTTGGAACTGGTTGAAAAATGTGGACTGTGAAAGCTTTCCAGCAAGAGGGGAAAACAGGGCTTTGGAAAAACGGAAATTCTGGGAATTTCTGGAAATTGTTTGGACTTGGAAAATGGTAGCTAGATTATTCAAGTTGAGTGGACTGTGTGGATGGTGGGACGGCTTAATTTGGGTGGGAAATGTGGGAATTGTTCACGTTTGAAAAATGGCCCGTTTATTGTCAATGGAAAAAATGTCCCAGAAAAATGTGAATTTTGGGAAAGGGAAAAAAAGGTTTTGCGTTCGATATTTCAGAAGAGTAGTGTCGGTGGATGGTTCAAAGGTCGGAATCGGGTAAAAACCAGGCACAAGTTTTAGAATTTTAGGCATTGTAGAACTTGGAATACATCCATTCATTTAAATTGGAATTTCGTGGAAATTTCGGGTTTTTTGAAAATGTTGATACTAGCACAATTTCCCTAAAGGATATGAATGGGTTGGTGAAGAAATTTTTAGAAACCATTGAAAAATGTTGACGTAGTAACAGTTTGAATTAAGAATGAGTATTCTGGAATTCCTGGAAAAACGGAAATTTTGAACGTTAAAAAAACTAAAAAATTTTGTTGTCCCAATTAAAAATGTAGACTGTGAAAGCTTTCCAGCAAGAGGCGAAAACAGGGCTTTGGAAAAACGCAAATTCTGGGAATTTATGGAAATTCTTTGGACTTGGAAAATATTAGTTTGATTGTTCAAGTTGAGTGGACTGTGTGGATGGTGGAACGGCCTAAATTGGGTAGGAAATGTGGGAATTGTTCACATTAGAAAAAATGGCCTATTCATTTTCAAAGGGAAAAATGTCCCGGAAATCCGGTAATTTGGAGAAAAAGAAAAAAATATTTTGCATACAATATATCAGAAGAGTAATGTGAGTGGATGTTTGAAAGGTCAGAATCGGGCAAAAATGTCACAAAATCTTGAGAGTTTTTAGGCTTGGAAAACTTTGATTATGTCCATTTATTTGAATGGGAATTTCCTGGAAATTTGGGGAATTTTTGAAAATGTTGATACCAGCACAATTTTCATAGAGGATTTGAATGGGTTGGTGTAGGAATTTTTAGAAACCATTTGAAAATGTTGACGTAGTAACAGTTTGAATTAAGAATGAGTATTCTGGAAATCCCGGAAAACTGGAAATTTGTACGGAAGAAAAACTTAAAAACTTTTGTTGTCCCAACTAGAAGAAATTATTTGATGGCAGAATGGTTGGAACTGGTTGAAAAATGTGGACTCTGAAAACTTTCCAGCAGGAGGTGAAAACGGGGCTTTAGAAAACCGTGAATCCTGGGAATTCCTGGAATTTGTTTGGACTTGGAAAATGGTGGTTTGATTGTTCAAGTTGAGTGGAGAGTGTGGATGGTGGAACGATTTAAATTGGGTGGGAAATGTGGGAATTGTTCATGTTCTAAAAATGGCCAATTAATTTTCAATGGGAAAAATATCCCGGAAAACTGTTTAGGAGCGCTTACGATTTCTGGTTCAAGCGGAACGTTTTGATACTAGAACAGTTCCAATCAGAAGAAAACTGTGGGCTTTGGCCTCCGCCAAACTATGTAAATGCTCGGACATTCATACATTACAGAGGCCCTCGGACCTCTGCCAGGCCCTACTTTCCAAAGTTCTGAATCCAGACGGAGATCCAGATCAGCCCCAAAACGTAATCACATGTTTCTTACCCCATTTCTGCCAGCATACAAACACACTGTGACATAAACGCAAGGTAACGTAGGATAAACCGCCTGGATCAGGCCCAACATTTAAGTTTTCTATTCCATTTTGGACATTTCCTGAAATGTTCATGAAAATCTGCACGTAGCCTTTTGAGTTATTTCGCACATAACTAGCACACTAGCTCACTAGCTCGGTCATTAGAGTAGCATTGTTTCTTCAAAGGAACATTTTTGTCAAATAGAACAAATTGGGGGTCAGACAGCACACGCCAGGGCTATTCGCCTAAATTCAACTAAGAGCTAAGGACCGGGGGACCAGACTTCTCCCTTTACCAACCAGGACTTTAATTTTTGGTCTATTTATTCTGTCAGGAATACACATTTCAGTAAAACAGCCCTCTGTTTTGGGGAATTGTGGCAAAATTGTTAGATTTGTAAGAAATATGGGAGATTTGAACTGAACTCGGGGGTCAGTGGATTTGGTCCGCTGACCATGAATTGATTGACGTGGACCCCGACTTGAACAAGTTGAAAAACTTATTCGGGTTTTACCATTTAGTGGTCAATTGTACGGAATATGTACTGAACTGTGCAATCTACTAATAAAAGTATCAATCAATCAAAAAAACGGTTGAATATCTTGGTGTACGGTGTTCCAGATGCTGATTTCTACATATTAATACTCTGTATTAAATTTAAAATGTTATGTAAAAAGCATTGAGGGGTACTGCCCAGCCTTTGGAAGGGATCCGTACATAAAGAATGTGCCATACGAGGTGTTAAATTCGGGTTAACTTCCTGTCAAGAGGCCTCTTAGCACCTGGATAAAGTTCTCTGGTCCTCAGCGGGACTTGATCGACGCGCTTATCGCCGGCTCGCCAGTCATTCAGTCCGTCTGCCCCTTGATCCATTTGCGTCCGCCTGTTCCTGCGCGTCTGTCATCTGATCGACCCTTGCTCTTCCTGAATTCCTTCTCCACGCTGACCAGCTGAAAGGCTCTCGGGTTGCTGGTGGGACGTCACGGGGTTCTTTGTGAGAACCACAGAGGCATCTCTGTCACGCCAGTATTTGAGGGGACGTGGGACATTGACTTGAGTGACCGACATGGCTACGCCTCGCGTCTCCTGCTGACCGTGGCGTGAAACAACACTGAAAGACCTGGTCCAAACCCTTCTGTCCGTGGTCCAAAGCCTTCTGTCTGTCATGCTCTTGTTCGGCAGGTCCAGCCGCCTGCTCAGAAGACGAGACCCGCCTGGTGAAGCACCTGTTCACGGGCTACAACAAGGTGGTCCGCCCCGTCAACCACTTCAGCGAGGCCGTGGTGGTCACGGTGGGACTGCAGTTGATTCAGCTCATCAGTGTGGTCAGACCCTCATTGCAAAGAGACAAATGCCATAGTTTTTTTCTTCTGCCTAGTCGAAACTGCGTTTACACGGTTTGATTTCCCCTTCAGGATGAAGTCAACCAGATTGTGACCAGTAATGTCCGCGTCAAACAGGTAAGAAACTGTTGGTACCTTCACCTTTAAAGGGGAAATGAACAATCCTTATGAAAGACATGACAGTGGTCCTCTATTCCGCCCATAAAACCTAAGAAAAACCATCAAAAATGCGCCAACAATACTCTATTTACATTTGGTGACTTGAATATTATTAGCAAGTATTCGAGATATCGTTATTGCAAGTGCTAACGCAGACTAACTATTTATAATAGAGCTTGTGTGCCAATGTTGATCAAATCGACTGCCTCGTTTCCTTCCAAGTCTAACTTTATTTTTGATCATAAACCATGCCTCGCACCAGGATAGTAGAAGGATGAGGACGTATTCCGACAAATTGGTACAATTTGACAGCCAACTGGCGAGAACGACACAAAAAGACGTTTCTTCGCGAAGAATACGAGTCATTCTTCATCTAAACGGAAATATATGAACACCTTCGTAGTCGGCATCCTAATGACGTACATCGTTATACTTCCGGTAACTCTATTTTTTTGTCATTTATGTAAATACAA
>NC_084619.1:59074230-59121730 GCF_033978795.1 Nerophis ophidion | reverse complement strand
ATAAATCAAAGGTTTTGCCACAAAAAAATAATTAGGCCATAATGAAACTAATTAAAAAATATATAGAAAAAACAAATAGCTAATATATTAACTGTATAAAATTTTTATAAAATGTAACTAAACTATAAAAATAATAAACAAAATAATTTTGCCATGATTTAATTAATAAAAAATTGAAACAATAGATAGCTAAAATATTAAAGTTGTGATTTTTTTTTTTACTAAATCATCCATGAAAGGGATATTTTTTTGTAAACAATCAAATTTAAATAATTTAAGAATAATAGTAAATATATTTATTTCACGTATAATCTATATAATCCATGAATAGTGTAAATATTTTATGATGCATAATGCAATTTAGTATAAATAACATGGTAATAATTCTAACATTTTGTACAGCAAAATAATTAGACCATAATTAAATTAATATTAAGTATAAAGACAATAGATGACTAAAATGTTAATGACTTTATAAAGTTGTGAAACATTTTACTAAATTATTCATATACAGGCGAATTGTTTTCAAAATAATCACAGTAAAATATTTAAGAATAACTTAATTATATGTTGTTTTTTTTAGTTATTTGTCAACCAATTTGTCAACCAAAATGACTAATGATCTATTGCTAACGATGGATTCTGATGCGTCATCTATGTTGCTGCTCCTCGATCTTAGCGCTGCTTTCGATACTGTCGATCATAATATTTTATTAGAACCTATCAAAACACGAATGTGTATGTCAGACATAGCCCTGTCTTGGTTTAACTCTTATCTTACTGATAGGATGCAGTGTGTCTCCCATAACAATGTGACCTCGGACTACGTTAAGGTAACGTGTGGAGTTCCCCAGGGTTCGGTCCTTGGCCCTGCACTCTTCAGCATCTACATGCTGCCGCTAGGTGACATCATACGCAAATACGGTGTTAGCTTTCACTGTTATGCTGATGACACCCAACTCTACATGCCCCTAAAGCTGACCAACACGCCGGATAGTAGTCAGCTGGAGGCGTGTCTTAATGAAATTAAACAATGGATGTCCGCTAACTTTTTGCAACTCAACGCCAAAAAAACGGAAATGCTGATTATCGGTCCTGCTAGACACCGAACTCTATTTAATAATACAACTCTACCATTTGACAACCAAACAATTAAACAAGGCGACACGGTAAAGAATCTGGGTATTATCTTCGACCCAACTCTCTCCTTTGAGGCACACATTAAAAGCGTTACTAAAACGGCCTTCTTTCATCTCCGCAACATCGCTAAAATTCGCTCCATTCTGTCCACTAAAGACGCTGAGATCATTATCCATGCGTTTGTTACGTCTCGCCTCGACTACTGTAACGTATTATTTTCGGGTCCCCCCATGTCTAGCATTAAAAGATTACAGTTGGTACAAAATGCGGCTGCTAGACTTTTGACAAGAACAAGAAAGTTTGATCACATTACGCCTGTACTGGCTCACCTGCACTGGCTTCCTGTGCACTTAAGATGTGACTTTAAGGTTTTACTACTTACGTATAAAATACTACACGGTCTAGCTCCATCCTATCTTGCCGATTGTATTGTACCATATGTCCCGGCAAGAAATCTGCGTTCAAAGGACTCCGGCTTATTAGTGATCCCCAAAGCCCAAAAAAAGTCTGCGGGCTGTAGAGCTTTTTCATTTCGGGCTCCAGTACTCTGGAATGCCCTCCCGGTAACAGTTCGAGATGCTACCTCAGTAGAAGCATTTAAGTCTCACCTTAAAACTCATTTGTATACTCTAGCCTTTAAATAGACTCCCTTTTTAGACCAGTTGATCTGCCGTTTCTTTTCTTTTTCTTCTATGTCCCACTCTCCTTTGTGGAGGGAGTCCGGTCCGATCCGGTGGCCATGTACTGCTCGCCTGTGTATCGGCTGGGGACATCTCTGCGCTGCTGATCAGCCTCCGCTTGGGATGGTTTCCTGCTGGCTCCGCTGTGAACGGGACTCTCGCTGCTGTGTTGGATCCGCTTTGGACTGGACTCTCGCGACTGTGTTGGATCCATTATGGATTGATCTTTCACACTATCATGTTCTCATATGTTCTCATAGTCATCAGTATCAACAGTATCACGTTCTCATAGTCATTATTGTCACCGATGTCCCACTGGGTGTGAGTTTTCCTTGCCCGAGGATGTCGTAGTGGTTTGTGCAGCCCTTTGAGACACTAGTGATTTAGGGCTATATAAGTAAACATTGATTGATTGATTGATATTCTATTAAGTTTGTAATTATTAAATGATGTATTTATACAATGCAATTTAGTTTAAATGATGTGTTAATAAATCAAAGGTTTTACACTACAAAATAATTAGGCAATAATGAAACTAATAACCGAAATATAGAGACAATAAATAACTTAAGTATTATCAATCAATCAATCAATCAATCAATCAATCAATGTTTATTTATATAGCCCCAAATCACAAATGTCTCAAAGGACTGTACAAATCATTACGACTACAACATCCTCGGAAGAACCCACAAAAGGGCAAGGAAAACTCACACCCAGTGGGCAGGGAGAATTCACATTCAGTGGGACGCCAGCGACAATGCTGACTATGAGAAACCTTGGAGAGGACCTCAGATGTGGGCAACCCCCCCCCCCTCTAGGGGACCGAAAGCAATGGATGTCGAGCGGGTCTAACATGATACTGTGAAAGTTCAATCCATAGTGGCTCCAAGACAGCAGTGAGAGTCCCGTCCACAGGAAACCATCTCAAGCGGATCAGCAGCGTAGAGATGTCCCCAACCGATACAGGCGAGCGGTCCATCCTGGGTCTCGACTCTGGACAGTCAGTACTTCATCCATGGTCATCGGACCGGACCCCCTCCACAAGGGAGGGGGGGACATAGGAGAAAGAAAAGAAGCGGCAGATCAACTGGTCTAAAAAGGAGGTCTATTTAAAGGCTAGAGTATACAGATGAGTTTTAAGATGAGACTTAAATGCTTCTACTGAGGTAGCATCTCGAACTGTTACCGGGAGGGCATTCCAGAGTACTGGAGCCCGAACGGAAAACGCTCTATAGCCCGCAGACTTTTTTTGAGCTCTAGGAATCACTAATAAGCCGGAGTCTTTTGAACGCAGATTTCTTGCCGGGACATACGGTACAATACAATCGGCAAGATAGGCTGGAGCTAGACCGTGTAGTATTTTATACGTAAGTAGTAAAACCTTAAAGTCACATCTTAAGTGCACAGGAAGCCAGTGCAGGTGAGCCAGTACAGGCGTAATATGATCAAACTTTCTTGTTCTTGTCAAAAGTCTAGCAGCCGCATTTTGTACCAACTGTAATCTTTTAATGCTAGACATTGGGAGACCCGAAAATAATACGTTACAGTAATCGAGACGAGACGTAACAAACGCATGGATAATGATCTCGGCGTCTTTAGTGGACAAAATGGAGCGAATTTTAGCGATATTACGGAGATGAAAGAAGGCCGTTTTAGTAACGCTTTTAATGTGTGACTCAAAGGAGAGAGTTGGGTCGAAGATAATACCCAGATTTTTTACAGAGTCACCTTGTTTTATTATTTGGTTGTCAAATGTTAAAGTTGTATTATTAAATAGAGGTCGGTGTCTAGCAGGACCGATAATCAGCATTTCCGTTTTTTTGGCATTAAGTTGCAAAAAGTTAGCGGACATCCATTGTTTAATTTCATTAAGACACGCTTCCAACTGACTACAGTCCGGCGTGTTGGTCAGCTTTAGGGGCATGTAAAGTTGGGTGTCATCAGCATAACAGTGAAAGCTAATACCGTATTTGCGTATGACGTCACCTAGCGGCAGCATGTAGATGCTGAAGAGTACAGGGCCAAGGACCGAACCCTGGGGAACTCCACACGTTACCTTAACATAGTCCGAGGTCACACTGTTATAGGAGACGCACTGCATCCTATCAGTAAGATAAGAGTTAAACCATGACAGGGCTGAGTCTGAAATACCAATTCGTATTTTGATACGCTCTAATAAAATATTATGATCGACGGTATCGAAAGCAGCGCTAAGATCGAGGAGCAGCAACATAGATGACGCATCAGAGTCCATCGTTAGCAATAGATCATTAGTCAGTTTTGCGAGGGCTGTCTCAGTCGAGTGATTTGCCCTGAAACCGGATTGAAAGGTTACACATAGATTGTTAAACGCTAAGTGCTCATTTAGCTGCTCTGCAACAATTTTTTCGAGGATTTTCGAAATAAAGGGAAGGTGAGACACCGGTCGGTAGTTTACCATGAGGTCTGGATCGAGGTTAGGTCTTTTAAGAAGAGGATGAATAACCGCTTTTTTGAATGCAACGGGAACAGTGCCCGAGGAAAGTGATAAGTTTATAATATTTAGCACTGATGGACCTAATAATACAAAAAGCTCCTTGATAAGTTTCCCAGGAAGTGGGTCAAGTAAACATGTTGTTTGTTTTATTCCATTTACACGTTGTAACAATCCTTCTAATGTTATTTCATCAAAACGAGAGAAACTATTTTGGATATTTGCAGTATCCGCCGTATATACAATCGTATCTGTGTTACTATAACCCCGTTGTAGCTGGGACGCATTGTCTTTAATCTCCTTTCTAATAAGTTCAATTTTCTTATTAAAGAACTTCATAAAGTCATCTGCCGAATGGGTGGAGCTACTGGAAGGAGTCCCTTGTTGGGTTAGCGATGCTACTGTACTAAACAAAAATTTTGGATCGTTTTTATTAATGCGGATGAGATTTGAGTAATAATTAGTTTTAGCTAAGGTAAGCATGCGTTTATAAGTTATTAAACTATCACTCCATGCTTGATGGTGCACCTCAAGTTTAGTCGTGCGCCATTTGCGTTCCAGCTTTCTACATAATAATTTCTGAGCTCTAGTTTCTTCAGTAAACCATGGCGTACGCCTGTTTGGAGCCTTTTTTAACTTCAGCGGTGCTATACTATCAATGGTTTCGCGCAGGGCGTTGTTAAAGTTGTTAGTGAGGTTATCAATAGAGCCCACATACTTTGGGTACGGTGCCATTACCGAGGGCAGTAGGTCCGCAAGAGTCGTCGTTGTGGCAGCATTAATGTTGCGGCTGCTATAGCAGTTATTATTATTATTAGCTTGCCGAACATGAGTCTGAACTTCGAATTTTATAAGGTAATGATCGGACATTACTTTAGTATACGGGAGTATCATAACTTTGGAGACGGTGATACCTCTGACAAGCACTAGGTCTATCGTATTACCGCTGCGATGCGTCGGTTCATTTATTATTTGTGTAAGACCACAGCTATCAATTATAGTCTGGAGCGCCACGCACGGTGGGTCCAATGGGGTATTCATATGGATATTAAAGTCCCCCATTATAATTATATTATCGGCGTGCGTCACTAGATCAGCAACAAACTCTGAGAATTCACTAATAAAGTCCGAATAGGGCCCTGGGGGGCGGTAGATAACGGCCAGGCACAGAGGTAGAGGTGTGGCAGACTTCATAGAAAGCACCTCAAACGATTTATATTTATTATTTAAGTTAGGACTAAAGTTAAAGTTTTCGTTGTATATTAGTGCGACACCCCCTCCCCTTTTGAGGTGACGGGCAATATGCGCATTCGTATAGTTAGGAGGGGATGCCTCATTTATCGCAAAAAAGTCGTCTGGTTTAAGCCAGGTTTCGCTAAGACCGATGACGTTAAGGTTGTTGTCTCTAATGACCTCATTGACTAATAACGTTTTGGGAGACAAAGATCTGATGTTTAGAAAGCCCATATTATAGGTAGTGGGCTGTTTTAAGGAGTTGTTGATAAAATTATCCGTAGTAGCAATATTAATAATGTTGCGTTTATTATGCGCAGTGTACTTAAAATAATTACGACCATATCTAGGAATTGATATGACGGGAATTTTCAGATTGTCTACTTGGCGCTGCGATAAACTGAACGCATCATAATTTGCCACCTCAGTAGAACGCATGTCTAACTCTGACGAAGTCATAGACACAGTAGAAAAAACATTTTGTGAGTTGTGTATTATTCTACGAAAATTGCTATGTGTACAGGGATCATCCAGCCTGGCGCTGGCTAGTTCTAACTTAACTGACTCCATACCCAGGCTAGCAGGCTCTGTAATTGCCTGTGACCGGGCTTGCTCTAGTGCAGTTAGTCAAATGTGGCTCAATGCGAAGTCTATGTTCCGAGACAAGAGGATAGCGCCTTCCTGGTTAGGGTGAAGGCCGTCTCTCCTCAGCAAGCCAGGTTTGCCCCAGAAAGAGGGCCAATTATCAATAAACGTAAATCCCTGTTGTCTGCAGAAGCTATCCAGCCACCTGTTAAGAGAGACTAATCTGCTATATCTCTCATCATTGCCTCTCCCAGGCAGGGGGCCAGAGACAATTACTCGATGCCTGGACATCTTTCTGGCGAGATTACAAGCCCTGGCTATGTTTCTCTTTGTAATCTCTGATTGTCTCATCCTAACGTCATTGGAGCCAACGTGTATTACTATATTCGCATAACTAGTGGTGCGGTTAGCCTGCCGTACGTGCTTACTAGACCTGTTGCGAGTTAGCTCCCTAAGATTAGCTTCAATGTCAGGTGCTCTGCCCCCGGGAATACACTTAATTGTGGCTGGTTTGCTAAGCTTTATGTTTCGGGTGATGGAGTCCCCTATAACTAAAGTGTGGTGCCCGGTAGACTGGGGTGTAGGACTAGCTAAAGGGCTAAATCTATTATGCGTCTCAACCGGTACACCGTAGCTTGTAGGCCGATTAGGGCTGCTACAAGCTGGGCTAGTTAGCTCGCTACAGCTAACGCTAGCAGATGTGTCCGCAACATCTAAAGTTACGAAATTACACTGCTCTAACTGGCGGACACGGCTCTCTAGCAAAGCCAACCTATCCATGAGTAAAGTGCACGAAGCGCAGGAAGCCATACTCACAGAAACTTTCCGTCGCCGAGTGGAGTGCCAGCTGTCTTCGGGAAGTGGTGGTCACGGTGGCGGGGGAGAAGCTTCCTTCAGACCGGCGCTGCCTTTCTCCGCTAGCCTCGTTAGCTTAGCAGCTAGCTAGCTGAGGGCGAAGTGGTGAGACAGAGATCGGGTGATTTGCAAGTTAAATTGAACTATTAAATATGTTCGATAAGTTGTAAATAAAGCTGCAAAACAGTTAAAATCACACAGATAGAACGATACTTAGCTTTTTTGCAACAAGAGCAGTCAGCGAGCAGTCATTCACGTTGACCCGGAACCGGAAATCAGTGTATATTAGCTTTATAAAGTTGTGATAACATTTTGCAAAATTATAAAAATAATAAACTTTATTAAGGCATAATTAAAGTGAAGTGAAGTGAATTATATTTATATAGCGCTTTTCTCTAGTGACTCAAAGCGCTTTACATAGTGAAACCCAGTATCTAAGTTACATTTAAACCGGTGTGGGTGGCACTGGGAGCAGGTGGGTAAAGTGTCTTGCCCAAGGACACAACGGCAGTGACTAGGATGGCGGAAGCGGGAATCGAACCTGCAACCCTCAAGTTGCTGGCACGGCCACTCTACCAACCGAGCTATACCGGTTGGTATAAACTAATGAAAAATAATGACAATAGAAAGCTAAATTATTAAAGTTGTAAAATATTTTACTAAATTGTCCATGAAATAGAGAATTATTTTTCAAAATAATCACATTTAAATAATTTAAGAATAATGGAATTATTTATTCATTGGTGAATATTTTTACCATCACAACTAATTTATTTATCCCATGAATAGTGTAAATATTTAATGATATATTCATATAATGCAATTTAGTATAAAGTATGTGTTAAGAAATAAATGGTTTTGCACTACAAAATAATTAGGCCATAATGAAACTAACAACAGCTAAAATATTGACTTTATAAATTTTACCAAATAATCAAAATAATAAACAAAATAATTGGGCCATGATCAAACTAATAAAAAAAAACAATATAATATTTAAGTTGTGAAAAATGTAACTAAGTTATCCATATAATTTAGATTTACTTTTCAAAAATAGTCACATTTAAAGAATTTAAGAAATAATTGTTTCATAGTACATGTAATTATTTCACAAATAATTTATATATTCTATAGTGTAAATATTTAATGATGTATAATGCAATGTATTATAAAAAAAACGTGTTAATAATTCAAACATTTTGTAAAACTAAATAATTAGGCCATAATTAAATTAATATTGAATATGAAGACAATAGATAGATAAAATGTTAATGACTTTATAAAGTTGTAAAACATTTTACAAAAATACGTGTACAGTAGATAGGGGAATTGTTTTCAATATAATCACATCTAAGTACTTAAAAAAATGTATTAACTCTGTTTTATTTATTTCACAATTTATATATTCTACAAAGTTTGTAATTATTAAATTATATACTCATATAATGTAATTTAGTATAAATTAAGTTAATAAATCAATGGTTTTGCACTACAAAATAATAAGGCTATAATGAAACTATTAATAAATTGCTGAAATGTTGACTTTATAAATTTGTTCTAAAATTTTACAAAATAATTGGGCCATAATTAAACCAATAAAAAAATAGAGACAACAGATAGCTAAAATGTTAATGACTTTATAAAGTTGTGAAACATTTTACATAAATATTTGTACAGTAGATAGGGGAATTGTTTTCAATATAATCACATCTAAATAATTTTAAAAAATTAATTAACTCTGTTTTATTTATTTCACAATTTATTTATTCTTTGAAGTTTGTAATTATTAAATTATATATTCATATGATGTAATTTAGTATAAATTAAGTTAATAAATCAATGGTTTTGCACAATAAAATAATTAAGCCATAATGAAACTAGTGATAAATAGCTAAAATATTGACTTTATAAATTTGTTTTAAAATTTTACAAAATGATTGGGTCATAATTAAAGTAATAAAAAACCAAGACAATAGATAGCAAAAATATTCAATTTTTTTAGAATTATTTTGACAATTTATTAAAATATTTAAAGTTTCAACGATAACAATTTAAACTATTTAAATTATATATTCAATAGGGTTATAGTTAATATCGTAATATAATAGTCTGGCTGAAGTAGCCAAAAGTTTAGAGACACTTACCCACGCAAAACCCCTAAACGTCTGAGTGAACCTCTCCTGCTGGTGTGTCTCAGGTGTTCATCGACACCATCCCCAACATGATGTTCTTCTCCACCATGAAGTGTCCCAGCCAGGAAGTCCGACAGAAGAGGTTGTTCCCCACGGACATGGACATCTCCGACATCTCGGGTAGGACTGGGGAAAAAATGGAATCACTCGGAGGGTGGGGTCAGAGAGGTGGATTAAAAATTGCTCGCCGTCACACCGGGTGTGGTCTGCAGGTAACCCCGCCCCCACCAACGTCCCCTACCAGTCGCCCATCGTCAAGAACCCCGACGTCCGCAGCGCCATCGAAGGCGTCAAGTACATCGCCGAGACCATGAAGTTGGACGAGGAGTCCAACAACGTAAGACCCCGGCTCACTATCCACATTTGTTTATAGACGTCGCCATGGCGACACAACATCCCGTATGTTTACTAGTTATGATGAGTCTCAGCTGTTTGTTATGGGAGGACGCCTTATCTCTGTATTTTTACACGAGTGATAATTTAACATTATTGTCCTGGTCCGATATCGTCCGAAAAACAAGTATCGGACGATATCGGTTTGCATGTCAAATGTGCGATATCATGTGCGATACAAGGCTTTTACGAAAGGTAAATATGCCAGGCTATGTAGGCTACGAGGAGCTCGCAGCTACACGGCAGCTAAATACACCAGCTGGACTAAAACTTCAAGTTTCTCAAGAATAATTATAGTTACGTATTACTTACCCGCACAAAGTCCACAAAGGTGTCCAGTAACAAACGTGTCCGCATCACAATATGAGTTATTGTGACCACTAAGTGTCGCCAAAAACAAATGCCCACTCACTTCAAGTTAAAGACTGCGTAGGTCCATTCCGGATCGTAAATGATAAATAAGTTGGTGTTTGGGTTTCTGTTTGACTTATTTCACTGAATTAAAAATTTTTGTAATATTCTAAACTACAAAATAATGAAAGTATGAATGATTTCCTGTGGATATCATATTGACATCAATAGCAATGTTGGCCAAAACGTAAGGATCCACTATCGGTATCGCGTTGGTGGTGAGAAAACAACACATTACCAACACAATTTGAGGCTTGCTAAGAATCTAGGCTAACATTAAAACACAATCTGAGCTATGCAAAGAAACTAAGCTAACATGACAACACAATCTGAGGCGTGCTTAGAAGCTAAACTAACAGTAAAAGATATTTTGAGGCATGCTAAGAAGCTAAAATACCATTAAAACACAGTCTGAGGCGTGCTAATAAACTAAGCTGACATGATAACACAATCTGAAGCATGCTAGGAAGTTAAAATAACAGCAAAGGATAATCTGAGGCATGCTAAGAAGCTAAGATAACATGAAAGCAGAATCTGAGACGTGCTAAGACGCTAAAATAACATTAAAACAATCTGAGGCGTGCTAAGAAGCTAAACTAACATGAAAACACAATCTGAGCCATGCTAGGAAGCTAAACTGACATGACAACACAATCTGAGGCATGCTAAGAAGCTAAACTAACATTAAAGCACAATCTGAGGCATGCTATGAAGCTAAGATTACAGTAAAAGATAACCTGAAGCATGGTAGGAAGGTAACAGTAAAAAATAATTTGAGGCATGCTAGGAAGCTAAGCTAACAGAAAAAAATAATTTGAGGCATGCTAGTAAACTAAAATAACATTAAAAGATCATCTGAGGCATGCTAGGAAGCTAAAATAACAGTAAAAAATAATTTGAAGCATGCTAGGAAGCTAAGCAGAGAGGAAAAAATAATTTGAGGCATTCTAGGAGGCTAAGCTAACAGTATAAAAAAATAGACATGCTAAGAAGCTAAGCTAACAGTAAAAAATAATTTGAGGAATGCTAGAAAGCTAAGATAACATGGCAACGCTATCTGAGGGATTCTAGGAAGCTAAACTAATAGTAAAAGCTCATTTGAGGTATGCTAAAACACTAAACTACTAAGAAGCTAAGAAGCTAAACTAACATGAAAACACAATCTGAGGCGTGCTAAGAAGCTAAACTAACAGTAAAGATAATCTGAAGCATGCTAAGAAGCTAAACTAACAGTAAAAAATATTTTGAGGCATGCTAAGAAGCTAAACTAACAGTAAAAGATAATCTGAGGCATGCTAGGAAGCTAAACTAACAGTAAAAAATAATTTGAGTCATGCTAGGAAATTAAGCTAACAGTAAAAAATAATTTGAGGCGTGCTAAAAAGCTAAGCTAACAGTAAAAGATCATTTGAGGCATGCTAGGAAGTTAATCTAACATGACAACACAATCTGAAGCTAAACTAACAATAAAAGATCATTTGAGGCATGCTAGGAAGCTAAAATAAAAGTAAAAAATAATTTGAGGCATGCTAGGAAGCTAAGCTAAAAGTAAAAAATAATTTGAGGCATGCTAGGAAGCAAAGCTAACAGTAAAATATAATTTAAGGAATGCTAAGAAGCTAGGAGAACATGACAACACAATCTGAAGCATGTTAAGAAGCTAAAATAACAGTAAAAGATAATCTGAGGCATGCTAGGAATCTAAACTAACAGTAAATAATAATTTGTGGCATGCTAGGAAGATAACCTAAAACGACAAAACAATCTGAGGATTGCTAAGAAGCTAAGCAAACAGTAAAAAATAATTTGAGGCATGCTCGGAAGCTAAACTAACAGTAAAAAAAATAATTTTAGGTATGGTAAGAAGATAAGCTAAAATGACAACCCAATCTAAGGATTGCTAAAGAGCTAAACTAACAGTAAAAAATAATTTGAGGCATGCTAGGAAGCTAACATAGAATTTAAATATAATCTGAGGCATGCTAGGAAGCTAAACTAACCGTAAAAAAATAATTTGGAGCATGCTAGGAAGCGAAACTAACATTAAAAGATAATATGAGTCATGCTAGGAAGCTAAACTAACGGTAAAAAAATAATTTGAGGCATGCTATGAAGCTAAACTAAAAGTAAGAAATTATTTGAGTCATGCTAGGAAGGTAAGCTAACAGTAAACAATACTTTGAGTCATGCTAGGAAGCTAAGATAACAGTAAAAAATAATTTGAGGCATGCTAGGAAGATAAGATAAAATGACAACACAATCTGAGGATTGCTAAAAAGCTAAGATAACAGTAAAAAAATTATTTGAGGCATGCTAGGAAGCTAAGATAACAGTAAAAAATAATTTGAGGCATGCTAGGAAGATAACCTAAAATGACAACACAATCTGAGGATTGCTAAGAAGCTAAGCAAACAGTAAAAAATCATTTGAGGCATGCTAGGTTGCTAAGCTAACAGTAAAAAAAAATAATTTGAGGCATGTTAGGAAGATAAGCTAAAATGACAACACAATCTGAGGATTGCTAAGAAGCTAAAATAACAGTAAAAAATAATTTGAGGCATGCTAGGAAGCTAAGATAACAGTAAAAGATAATCTGAGGCATGCTAGGAAGCTAAGATAACAGTAAAAAAATAATTTGAGGCATGCTAGGAAGATAAGCTAAAATGACAACACAATCTGAGGATTGCTAAGAAGCTAAGCAAACAGTAAAAAAATTATTTGAGGCATGCTAGGAAGCTAAGATAACAGTAAAAAATATTTTGAGGCATGCTAAGAAGCTAAACTAACAGTAAAAGATAATCTGAGGCATGCTAGGAAGCTAAACTAACAGTAAAAAATAATTTGAGTCATGCTAGGAAATTAAGCTAACAGTAAAAAATAATTTGAGGCGTGCTAAAAAGCTAAGCTAACAGTAAAAGATCATTTGAGGCATGCTAGGAAGTTAATCTAACATGACAACACAATCTGAAGCTAAACTAACAATAAAAGATCATTTGAGGCATGCTAGGAAGCTAAAATAAAAGTAAAAAATAATTTGAGGCATGCTAGGAAGCTAAGCTAAAAGTAAAAAATAATTTGAGGCATGCTAGGAAGCAAAGCTAACAGTAAAATATAATTTAAGGAATGCTAGGAAGCTAGGAGAACATGACAACACAATCTGAAGCATGTTAAGAAGCTAAAATAACAGTAAAAGATAATCTGAGGCATGCTAGGAATCTAAACTAACAGTAAATAATAATTTGTGGCATGCTAGGAAGATAACCTAAAACGACAAAACAATCTGAGGATTGCTAAGAAGCTAAGCAAACAGTAAAAAATAATTTGAGGCATGCTCGGAAGCTAAACTAACAGTAAAAAAAATAATTTGAGGTATGGTAAGAAGATAAGCTAAAATGACAACCCAATCTAAGGATTGCTAAAGAGCTAAACTAACAGTAAAAAATAATTTGAGGCATGCTAGGAAGCTAAAATAAAATTTAAATATAATCTGAGGCATGCTAGGAAGCTAAACTAACCGTAAAAAAATAATTTGGAGCATGCTAGGAAGCGAAACTAACATTAAAAGATAATATGAGTCATGCTAGGAAGCTAAACTAACGGTAAAAAAATAATTTGAGGCATGCTATGAAGCTAAACTAAAAGTAAGAAATTATTTGAGTCATGCTAGGAAGGTAAGCTAACAGTAAACAATACTTTGAGTCATGCTAGGAAGCTAAGATAACAGTAAAAAATAATTTGAGGCATGCTAGGAAGATAAGCTAAAATGACAACACAATCTGAGGATTGCTAAAAAGCTAAGATAACAGTAAAAAAATTATTTGAGGCATGCTAGGAAGCTAAGATAACAGTAAAAAATAATTTGAGGCATGCTAGGAAGATAACCTAAAATGACAACACAATCTGAGGATTGCTAAGAAGCTAAGCAAACAGTAAAAAATCATTTGAGGCATGCTAGGTTGCTAAGCTAACAGTAAAAAAAAATAATTTGAGGCATGTTAGGAAGATAAGCTAAAATGACAACACAATCTGAGGATTGCTAAGAAGCTAAAATAACTGTAAAAAATAATTTGAGGCATGCTAGGAAGCTAAGATAACAGTAAAAGATAATCTGAGGCATGCTAGGAAGCTAAGATAACAGTAAAAAAATAATTTGAGGCATGCTAGGAAGATAAGCTAAAATGACAACACAATCTGAGGATTGCTAAGAAGCTAAGCAAACAGTAAAAATAATTTGAGGCATGCTAGGAAGCTAAGCTAACAGTAAAAAAAAATAATTTGAGGTATGATTGGAAGATAAGATAAAATGACAACACAATCTGAGGATTGCGAAGAAGCTAACAGTAAAAAAATAATTTGAGGCACGCTAGGAAGCTAAAATAACAGTGAAATATAATGTGAGGCATGCTAGGAAGCTAAACTAACAGTAAAAAAATGATTTGAAGCATGCTAGGAAGCTAAACTAACAGTAAAAGATAATATGAGTCATGCTAGGAAGCTAAACTAACGGTAAAAAAATAATTTGAGGCATGCTAGGAAGCTAAACTAAAAGTAAAAAAGTATTTAAGTCATGCTAGGAAGGTAAGCTAACAGTAAACAATACTTTGAGTCATGCTAGGAAGCTAAGATAACAGTAAAAAATAATTTGAGGCATGCTAGGAAGATAAGCTAAAATGACAACACAATCTGAGGATTGCTAAAAAGCTGAGATAACAGTAAAAAAAATATTTGAGGCATGCTAGGAAGCTAAAATAACAGTAAAAAAATAATTTGAGGCATGCTAGGAAGCTAAACTAACAGTAAAAAAAATAATTTGAGGTATGGTAAGAAGATAAGCTAAAATGACAACCCAATCTGAGGATTGCTAAAGAGTTAAGCTAAGAGTAAAAAATAATTTGAGGCATGCTAGGAAGCTAAAATAAAATTAAAATATAATCTGAGGCATGCAAGGAAGCTAAGCTAACTGTAAAAAAAATAATTTGAAGCATGCTAGGAAGCGAAACTAACATTAAAAGATAATATGAGTCATGCTAGGAAGCTAAACTAACGGTAAAAAAAATAATTTGAGGCATGCTAGGAAGCTAAACTAAAAGTAAAAAATTATTTGAGTCATGCTAGGAAGGTAAGCTAACAGTAAACAATACTTTGAGTCATGCTAGGAAGCTAAGATAACAGTAAAAAATAATTTGAGGCATGCTAGGAAGATAAGCTAAAATGACAACACAATCTGAGGATTGCTAAAAAGCTAAGATAACAGTAAAAAAAAATTTTGAGGCATGCTAGGAAGCTAAGATAACAGTAAAAAATAATTTGAGGCATGCTCGGAAGATAACCTAAAATGACAACACAATCTGAGGATTGCTAAGAAGCTAAGCAAACAGTAAAAAATCATTTGAAGCATGCTAGGAAGCTAAGCTAACAGTAAAAAAATAATTTGAGGCATGTTAGGAAGATAAGCTAAAATGACAACACAACCTGAGGATTGCTAAGAAGCTAAAATAACAGTAAAAAATAATTTGAGGCATGCTAGGAAGCTAAGATAACAGTAAAAGATAATCTGAGGTATGCTAGGAAGCTAAGATAAGAGTAAAAAAAATAATTTGAGGCATGCTAGGAACATAAGCTAAAATGACAACACAATCTGAGGATTGCTAAGAAGTTAAGCAAACAGTAAAAATAATTTGAGGCATGCTAGGAAGCTAAACTAACAGTAAAAAAAAATAATTTGAGGTATGATTGGAAGATAAGATAAAATGACAACACAATCTGAGGATTGCGAAGAAGCTAACAGTAAAAAATAATTTGAGGCACGCTAGGAAGCTAAGATAACAGTGAAATATAATCTGAGGCATGCTAGGAAGCTAGGCTAACAGTAAAAAAATTATTTGAAGCATGCTAGAAAGCGAAACTAACAGTAAAAGATAATCTGAGTCATGCTAGGAAGCTAAGCTAACGCGAAAAGACAATCTGAGTGTTTGCTCTGCGTGCAGGCGGCAGAGGAGTGGAAGTTTGTGGCCATGGTTTTGGACCACATCCTGCTCTGCATCTTCATGGCCGTGTGCCTCATCGGCACGCTGGCCGTCTTCGCGGGCAGACTGATGGAGCTCAACACGCTGTGAGGGTGGCGAGGAAAGGCCGCAGCGCTCCTACTTGAAACTTTCTCCGGGACGCCGTTGGCTCCGGCGAGGATTGCGCTTTTGTCTCCATGGCGATGGTTTGTCCTTCCTTACTCGTCAGCGTTGACTATTTTATACAACCACTTTGTTAAATGACTTTTTTTTTTTTTTTTTTAATGGCGTCGAGCAAACGGTCTTCCTGTCTGGAGGTTTTATTGTTTTGGTTTTGCTCCACGCTCTCGCCTCCTGTCTCGGGTCGGTGTTGCGACAGTCGTTTTTTTGACGCTCCCCACTTCGATTTTTTGTGAGAAACGATGGCGAGAAAAAACATGAGCTCTTTGTTCTTCATTCAGCTTTCATTTGAAGGACATAAAAAAAAAAAGATCTACAGTGTTATTACTCCGTTATTGCAGGAGTTACCTGGTGAATTTCCTCTATTCTACAAAACCCAAAACCAAAAGAAGTTGGCACGTTGTGTCAATGGTAAATAAAAACAAAATACAATGATTTGCGAATCCTTTTCAACTTGTATTCAATTGAATAGACTGCAAAGACAAGATATTTTTAACATTCGAACTGGAAAACGTTGTGAAACATGTTTCAAAAAAGCTGGCACAAGTGGCAAAAAAGACTGAGAAAGTTAAGGAATGCTTATCAAACACTTATTTGGAACATCCCACAGGTAAACAGGCTAATTGGGAACAGGTGGGTGCCATGATTGGGTATAAAAGCACCTTCCGTAAAATGCTCAGTCTTTCCCAAAAAAGGACGGGGCGAGGGTCACCACTTTGTCAACAAATGCGTGAGCAAATTGTCCAACAGTTTAAGAACATTTCCCAACAAGCTATTGTAAGGAATTCAGGGATTTCACCATCTAACAGCCGTAATATCATCAAAAGGTTCAGAGAATCTGGAGAAATCACTGCACGTAAGCGATGATATTACGGGACTTCGATCCCTCAGGCAGTACTGCATTTAAAACCAACATCAGTGTGTAAAGGATATCACCACATGGGCTCAGGAAGACTTCAGAAAACTAAGTAACCACAGTTCGTCACAACATCTGTAAGTGCAAGTTAAAACTGCACTATGCAAAGCCAAAGCCATTTATCAACAACACCCAGAAACGCCGCCGGCTTCGCCGGGCCCAAGCTCATCTAAGATGGACTGATACAAAGAGTGAAAATTGTTCTGTGGTCTGACAAGTCTAAGTTGATCAACTTAAGCTGTACATCAAGCAGGAATGAGAAAGAATTCCACCTGAAAATCTTAAAAAAATTGGTTTCCTCAGTTTACAAACGTTAACTGAGTGTTGTTAAAAGGAAAGGCCATGTAACACAGTGGTAAAAACTTTTTTGCAATGTGTTGCCACCATTAAATTCTAAGTTAATGATTATTTGCCAAAAAAAAAAAAGTTTCTCAGTATCCAACATTAAATATCTTGTCTTTGCAGTCTATTCAACCGAATAGAAGTTGAAAAGGATCTGAAAATCACAGTATACAATATTAGCATGCTAACTTTTCTTTTTACCAAGTCACATAACTTGGTACTTGACATATGCTAACTTTTTAAGGCAATTTTGTCAACGTACACCGCAATAATTTAACTTGGTACTTGAAATATGCAAGTACGATACCATGTTAAATATTTTAGCCAATTTTAATGTTTGTACACTTAAGAGTTGTTTAACTTGGTACTTGACACATTTTTAGTGCTGGTATAACATTAGCATTTTAACATTAGCGTCCTAAGTTTTGTTTTTTTTAGCTAAATTTAAAGCCATACAGCTCAGGAATACAACTTGTACTTGACACATGCTAAGTTTTATCATGCTATGCTAACATTAGCATGCAAACTTTTTTAGCTAATTTTACACTTGTACATCTCAGTGTCATAACTTGGTACTTGACACAGGCTTAATATTAGCATACTATGTTGACATAGCATGCTAACAATAACATGCTAGCATACTAACATTAGCATGCTAACTCATTTTTTAGTTATTAATGCAGTCGTACAGCTCAGAATCATATAGCTTAGTATTTGACACATCCTAAGTGTTAACATGCTATGCTAATTATAACTTGCTAATGTTGTTTGGTCTAATTTTACAGCCGTACAGCTCAGAATCATGTATTTGACACATAAGTGTTACTATGCTATGCTAACATTAGCATGCTAACTTCTTTTTTTTTGGCTTATTTTACACATGTACACCTAGAAATCATGACTTGGTACTTGATACATGCTTAGTGTCAGCATGCTATTTTTACATTACCATGCTAGCACTCTAATATTAACGTGCTAACTTTTTTTTTATAGCTAATTTTACAGCCATACACCTCAGTGTTATAACTTGGTACTTAACATATGCTTAAAATTAGCAGGCTACCATTTACATGCTAACATACTAACATTAGCATACAAACTCTTTTTTTAGTTATTCATGCAGTCGTACATTCAGTGTTTTAACTTGATATTTGACATATGATAATTCTTAGCATGCTATGCTAACAATTACACGCTAACTTTTTGTTAGCAAATTCTGCAGCCGTACAACTCAGTGATGTATTTGACACATGCTAAGTGTTAGCATGCTACGGTAATATTGAGACTCTAACATACTAACATTAGCAGGCTAACTTTTTTTTTAGCTAATTTTACAGAATTATATTTTACAAAAATGTTTTTACCTAATTTTACAAAATTATACCTAATTTTTCCTTAGAGTTATATAAATTGGTACCTGCCACATTCTTAGTGTAAACATGCAATGTAAACATTAGGATGCTAATATTAACATGCTAGCATACCCACATTAGCATGGTACCTTTTTTTGAAAACTAATTTCCCAGCCGTACAGTTCAGGGTCCAGTAACCTGGTATTTAACACATGCTAAGGGTTAGCATGCCACGCTAACAATAACAATAACAATCATTTTTTTTGTTGTGTGCTAATCTTACAGCCGTCCACCTTAAGAGTCATAACTTAGGACTTGGCACATGCTACGGTCAACATATTACATTTGGAGACACTTTCTCATAAAATACCATAATAGGGCTGCTCAAAAATTCGGTTCCTCAGAAAATCACAATTTTAATCTTTTCCAATTCTAAATCGTTTCATAATTTTTCAAGAGTCCGTTTTAAAGATATAGTTTTTAAGATTCCTACCTGTAATAATAAAGTGTCTACAAACATTTGAATGGAAGCGTCAACAAAACTTGACACAGTTTCTGTCAGGTTCAAACACTGATGACATCTTTTAAACAGACAAGAAGCAAGGAATCATGCAGAGACAGCGTTCAATTTAGCTCATGTGGAGAACGCATGGAGCTGCACACTCAGTCACAATCTCGCCCTACGCTCTAAGGTACAGGAGTTCCCCAGTCAACATCACTGAAGCCGCCTCTATAAGGAGTGCTCACTCATATCATGCAAAGCAGCTCCAGTACGCACAATACGTGACGGAATGTGCTGGGGGGCCTTGTGATTTCGCCTTGTCTCTGCTTTGTCTGCGTGCTGCCGTCTTATCTTCGTTGAGGCTCTTGAAGTCCTTGGCTGTCAGCGAGCTAAAACAAAGATAACATCTCCGGCTGAGGCCACCCCTCGGACAAGAAGATTTTGTCCTTGCACAGATAGAAAATGCCTAACTTGAGCAGAATAGCTATTGACTACAGCAACAGACTTTAAGCATACTAAAGTTGTGTGATAATATATACATGATTATTTTAACAATTTCCTTAGTCATGGGATCAATATGGAGGGTTTGATTCCATACCAATATGTAAAATTGTGGCTGCAGTGTTGTTGGGTTTCCACGGCAACACACTGGATTTTATTCAACGTGACCATGCAGTGAAGTTCATATTGAGCTCACCATTTTTCGTTTTTCCTTCCGTTTGTGTGGAGGAGTTGGAAGTAAACCTTATCAATACTTTTAAATAAAAACCTTGCAAATGTGTTTTTTTTTCTCGCCGAAATAATGGTTTGAAATGACAACACGATGCTCACTTCAGCTGGAAAAGCTTTTACTTGTTGGTAATAGTGACAAGGAGAAAATGTTGCGAATTGGCAGGAAGGCTACTAACAGTTAAGCCGAGCATCAAACTACAATTTGATCTAAAATTATCTAAAGATTTTGCCTGAACAGGGGTGTCCAAAGTGCGGCCCGCAGCTTTTTTTTAAAAAAAATTTACATTTTTTTTTACCATGAATTGATTAACATGGACCTTGACTTATTCTGGTGTTACCATTTAGTGGTCAACTGTACGGAATATGTACTGTACTGTGCAATCTACTAATAAAACTCTCAATCAATCAATCAAAAAAACGTCACCTTCTAAAATACTATTAAAAAAGAAAAGAAAAAAAAAACATTACAAAAGTGGAATAAAAGACTAACAGGTGGAATGAAACAGGAAAAAAAAAATAACAAAATTGAAATAAATGTTATGAGGTATTAATCTAGTCCAATTACTTCACATCAAAAATTCCATTTTGAAATATTTTTCGGCGGAAAATATTGCAAATTTTGCAAAGTTTGCGTCATGTAAAAACAAATGTTTAGTTTTTTTACAAGAAGGGCAAAAAAATAACCCAAAAAAAACTAAAAAATATATATAATTAAAGTATAAGTACCAATGATTGTCACACACACACTCAGTGCGGCGAAATTATTCTCTGCCTTTGACACATCACCCTTGATCACCCCCTGGGAGGTGAGGGGAGCAGTGAGCAGCAGCGGTGGCCACGCCCGGGAATCATTTTTGGTGATTTTAACCCCCAATTCCAACCCTTGATGCCGAGTGCCAAACAGGGAGGGAATGGGTCCCATTTTTATAGTCTTTGGTATGACTCGGCCGGGGTTTGAATTGACGGATTCATGTGAAGTTGATTTCAAGACTTTAACGTTAAAAGTAAATGAAAAAAAATGTATGACTTATTTTTAACACTTTTGTGTACCAAATAATTTTAGGGGGATTTTCATTCAATTATTTTCAAAGGTTATTGCTAAAAAAATATATAACTAAAATCAATGATGTTATAAATTACTGAACTATTTAAGGCGCCAATGACTTTACAATAAATATTCCACTTTGATAATATTGCATTTTGTGTTTTTGCCATAAAAAATATGTTTTCTTTGACACAAACTGCATAAAACAAGCATGAAAAAAATGATTAAAACATATAATCAGTAGATACATCTGAAGTTGATCTACCGATTTAAGCGTTAAAAGTAAAAAGAAAACGAAAGCATGACTTATTTATAAGTGAGGCCGTTTTGGATTCCGAAGTGTTTTAGTGGGACTTTTTAAATCGTATTGCCTAAAAAATATATATTAATCAAAATCAATGTTGTTATGAATTATTGACCAAATTAAAGACTCCAATTGTTTCACATCAAAAATTACACTATGAAATATTTTTGGGGGAAAATATTGCAAATTGTGTGTTTGTCATACAAAAACAACGTTTGGGTTTTGGATCCCCAAGAATTTTAATGGGACTTTGTTTTTAATTGCTTTTTAATCATATTGCTTAAAAAAATTATTATAATAAAAAAAAATCTATTTTATTTTGAATTATTGATTTATTAAAGGATGCAATTACTTGACATCAAAAATTCCACTTTTAAATATTTTGGGGGGGAAAATATTGCATATTTTGTGTGTTTGCCATATAAAAACAGTCTATTCTTCTTAACAAAAAGGGCAAAAAAAACGTTTTAAATTTTTTTTTATAATTGACAAACAGATCTGGCATTAATATAAAAAACTTTAACGTTAAAAGTAAAATAAAACAAAATATATGACTTATTTTTAACACTTTTATGAGCGGGGCCCTTTTGTGTCCCAAAGTATTTTAGAGGGATTTTCTTTAATTGTTTTTAAAACATTATTGTGGAAAAAAAATACAAAAATAATCAATGATATTAAGAATTATTGACTTATTTAAGGCACCAATTACTTCACATTAAATATTTTACTTTGAAAATGTTGGGGGAAATATTGCATCTTTTGTGTTTTTTCCATTAAAAATATATATTTTCTGTTTGACAAAAAAGGCATAAAACAAACAAAAAAACACGAAAAAAAATTTAAAACTTACAATCAGTAGATGGATCTGAAGTTGATCAAAAGATTTAAGCGTTAAAAGTAAAAAAATATATAAAAACGTATGACTTATTTTAAGACAAAATAAAGTTAAGTTTAAGTCCTATTTTCACTTTTATTAGTGGGGCCCTTTTGGATCCACAAGAATTTTAGTGGGACTTTTTTGTCAATCGTATTGCTTAAAAAAAATAATGAAAATCAATGTTGTTATGATTTATTGATCTCTTTAAGGCTCCAATTACTTCACATTAAATATTTCACTTTGAAAATGTCGGGGGAAATATTGCATCTTTTGTGTTTTTGCCATTAAAAATATATATTTTTTGTTTGACAAAAAAAGCATTAAAAAAAAAAAAAATGGAAAAATTATAAAAACTTACAGTCAGTGGATGGATCTGCAGTTGATCTAAAGATTTAAATGATAAATAAATGGGTTGTACTTGTATAGCGCTTTTCTACCTTCAAGGTACTCAAAGCGCTTTGACACTACTTCCACATTTACCCATTCACACACACATTCACACACTGATGGCGAAAGCTGCCATGCAAGGCGCCAACCAGCACCCATCAGGAGCAAGGGTGAAGTGTCTTGCTCAGGACACAACGGACGTGACGAGGTTGGTTCTAGGTGGGATTTGAACCAGTGACCCTCGCGTTGCGCACGGCCACTCTCCCACTGCGCCACGCCGTCCAAATAAAAAATATATACATATATTAAAACGTATATGACTTATTATAGTCAAGTTAAAATTAAGTTTAAGTCTTATTTTCACTTTTATTAGTGGGGCCTTTTTGGATCCCCAAGAATTTTAGTGGTACTTGTTTTTTTTAATTGTCTTTCAATCGTATTGCTTCAAAAAATAATTAAAATCAATGTTGTTATGATTTATTGATCTATCTAAGGCTCCAATCACTTCACAACCAATATTTCACTTTGAACATTTTTGGAGGAAAATATTGCATATTTTGTGTTTTTGACATTAAAAATATATATTTTTTGTTTGACAAAAAAACACGAAAAAAATATAAAAACTCAAAATCAGTGGATGGATCTGAAGTTGATTTAAAGATTTAAGCGTTAAAAGTAAAAAGATATATAAAAACGTATGACTTATTTTAATTCAAATTAAAGTTAATTTTAAGTCTTTATTTCACTTTTATTAGTGGGGCCCTTTTGGATCCCCAAGAATTTTAGTGGGACTTTTTTTTCAATTATTTGTCAATAGCATTGCTTGAAAAAAAATAATTAAAATCAATGTTGTTATGATTTATTGATCTAGTTAAGGCTCCAATTACTTCACAACCAATATTTCACTTTGAAAATATTTGAAGAAAATATTGCATAATGTGTTTTTGCCAATAAAAATATATATTTTTTGTTTGACAAAAAAAACATGAAAAAAATATAAAGACTTAAAATCAATGGAAGGATCTGAAGTTTATCAGAAAATGTAAGCGTTAAAAATAAAAAATATATAAAAACGTATGACTTATTTTAAGTCAAGTTAAAGTTAAGTTTAAGTCTTATTTTCACTTTTATTAGTGGGGCCCTTTTGGATCCCCAAGAATTTTAGTGGGACTTTTTTTTTTAATTGCCTTTCAATTGTATTGCTTAAAAAAATAATTAAGATCAATGTTGTTATGATTAATTGATCTAGTTAAGGCTCCAATTACTTCACAACCAATATTACACTTTGAACATTTTTGGGGGAAAATATTGCATATTTTGTGTTTTTTCCATAAAAACAACTAAGTTTTGTTTCGGGAAAAAAGGACAAAAAACAGTAAACATAAAAAAAACAATCGTATCGACAGATCTAAAGTTGATTTGGGGATTTAAGCGTTGAATTAATAAAAAAAAATATACATATAAATGACTTCTTTTTTTTTTTTTACCATTTTTATGACTGAGACCCTTTCAGGTTGTCTGACACTTGAGGGGAGCCCTAAGGGTTAAAAAATATATATAGACAGTACATTAGTCTTGAAAATAAAACATTTGATTTTTCAGCGTGCGGCCCTCGGTGGAAAAAGTTTGGACACCCCTGGTTTAAACTTGCATCGCTAAATCCTGCTACTTAAATAATACAAGTTGTAAAGAGTACAACAGAGGCAAGGGTGTATACAAAGACAAAGCAAACAACAAAAGTGGTGAATAAAGTTGACTACAACACACGTCAACAAGTCCAACAAAAAGTATGATGTCATGTAACATGCAGCAAATGTCTCAACTCAAACCATGAAGAGAAATGCAAAGAACAGGAAAATAAGATAATTGGCACATACTTAGAAAATGGCTGAATGGCTAACGCTTGAATGATACTTAAAGATAAATCTACTGCAGTAGTAAATGACATCTGAAAAGCATAAAAATGACATCTACACTACTAATACAATATTAGGATAGCTTGTAGGGCTGGTCGATACAACGTAATCAATATATATCGCGATGGTAACCGATATCAATAAAAAATGTGTTGGATAACACAACCGATCATTTTTTTCTTCTCATGTGGGAAGAAAGCGGAAGTATGGAAGCAAGGTTGGTTGCATGACAAAGGCACTCCCTCACTGGTAACCAAGCAACACAGGAAGTGATCACTGATCAGTGGGCGTGAAACGCTAACAGCCAATCAGGTAACAGTATCAACTATCTCTTTTGGTTGCCTAGCGCTTTATTCTTTGCGTGAAGTGAGAGGAGAACGTCAAAATCAGAAAGTTGTGGATAAAAGAACAAAAGTCACCTTTTGGGGTTTGTAAATGATTCAAGGCGCTCGTCACCACCAAGACCACTAATGCCACACCAATTTAAGAGCGCTCACCCTTTAGAGCAGTGTTTTTCAACTACTGTGCCGCGGCACACTGGTGTGCCGTGAGATACTGTCTGGTGTGCCGTGGGAAATTATGCAACTTCACCTAAAAATATTTTTTTGCAAATCATAATTATAATCTGCCAATAAGGTGCCGTTGCTTAGTGTGTGCCGTGTAAAACTAGGCAGGGTAACCACGTAATACTCCAAGTCAGTAGGTGGCAGCATTGCTTCGTAAAAATCAGAATGTGTCCGGTGAACGTGGAACCCGACTTAACAAATTGAAAAACGTATTCAGGTTTTACCATTTAGTGGTCAATTGGACGGAATATGTACTGTAGGGTGCAATCTACTAATAAAAGTCTCACTCAATCAATCAATCCCGATATGCAGACCACAGTGGGAGGCAGTGTGCAGGTAAAAAAGGTACGTAATGCTTGAACCCAAAATGAACGAAAGGGAAAGGCTACACAAAACGCACGTCAAACTGAACTGGCTACAAAGTAAACAGAGACAGAATGCTGGACGACAGCAAAAACTTACAGCGTCAACAAAGTACATCCGTACATGACACAACAATCAACAATGTCCACACAAAGAAGGATAGCACCAATGTAGATAGCCTTGCTTGCTAACACAAAGTACATTTTTTTAACGTTTTCTGCTGGTGGTATGCCTCCGGATTTTTTTTATGACAAAAATGTGCCTTGCCTTGTGTTTTTCAACCTTAAAAAAGGTTGAAAAACACTGCTTTAGAGCACAGCTGTAACTTCCTGGCACTAAACCTGCAGAAAATAGTTCATCTCAGGTTTCTCTCTGTTTATATTTTCAAACTTTGCCCTATTTTATTAGACTTTATTAAGCATTTCTCACACACTCCTTCATTTTTAAAAGCTTATTGTTAATTGTTCAATGTGATTTTACTATTTTGTTTACATAATTTTGTGAGTGATTGCCTGTGAATCGGTTGGGGACGTCTCTGCGCTGCTGACCTGTCTCCGCTCGACATGGTCCCCTGCTGGCCCCACTATGGACTGGAATCTCACTATTACGTTGGATCCACTATGGACTGGACTCTCACAATATTACGCTAGATCCACTCGACGTCCATTGCACCGGTCCTCAAATCTGCGGCCCTCTCCAAGGTTTCTCATTGTCCCATAGGGTTGAGTTTTTCCTTGCCTTGATTTGGGATCTGAACCGGGGATGTCCTTGTGGCTTGTGCAGCCCTTTGAGACACTGGTGATTTAGGGCTATATAAATAAACATTGATTGATTGATTGATAATTTTCCACGCTTGTGTTGACATTTCCTTTCCGCCTTGATAGCTGAGGGGATTCTAATCAGACGAAGATTACATTTCCAAAAAAAATATTTACAATTTATATTTTTTTCTTACGGTCCTAATTTCTCGACAAGTCATAAAAATATCAAATATTATCGATATCGACCGATAAAAAAAAACACTTACATCGTGATACAGTTTTTCAGCCAACCCTAGTAGCTTGTCTCTGAACCTCTGACTCGTGTATTTCCACAACAATTAAAGCCAAAATTCCTTGTATTTTTGTACGTGATGATGGTCAAACGCCCGCTAAACATTCCTCGCCAGCAGTGCTAATACTCAGTGGCAGAGTGGTTAGAGTGGCCGCCCTGAGATCGGTAGGTCGTGAGTTCGAACCCCGGCCGAGTCATACCAAAGACTATAAAAATGTCCCATTACCTCCCTGCTTGGCACTCAGCATCAAGGGTTGGAATTTGGGGTTAAATCACCAAAAATGATTCCCGGGCGTGGCCACCGCTGCTGCCCACTGCTCCCCTCACCTCCCAGGGGATGATCAAGGGGATGGGTCAAATGCAGAGGACAAATTTCACTTCACCTAGTGTGTGTGTGACAATCATTGGTACTTTAACTTTAATAAAAACGGTAATTTTTGTTGGTGCTCGCTATCGTTTAAAAGTGCTATATTCTCAGAAAAGGTCCAACATTTTGTCTTAATAACTTCAGTTGTCTGAAGGAGAAATTAGCAAGGTGGTGGCCATTTGGGAGCAAGGAGCGTTATGCACAACCAGATGGCACTGTGCATTAAAGAAAAATAAATAAAGTTGTGTCATGAACATTTTTGTGCTTATCAGTCATTTTTCTAGTGGGTGTTGCTGACCAAACTGTCCATGTGGTACAAAACGGGAGGAGTGTATGATAAATATCGGGCCGATAATGATGTCAAACCGATAAATACGTTCTTAAAAGAAATAGCTGATACATTTAGAAAAAAAAAAACGGTTTATTACCCATACTGTGATGTAGGTGAATTAATGAACAAACACTCTTTTACTCCATCCAGCCTGTCGTAAACTTCCCCTTGCTGTAAACAAACAATCGTGTTGGACTTCTTTACTGTTTCAGAGGCATTCCGCATGCTATTTGCACCAAATGTTATTTTAAAGAATAAAAAAAAAAATAATACATCACGCTTCAACACATCAGCTCATCTGCCGTATGAAAGACCAGCATTGTTATGACTGCGTTTTAAAAGCATTCAAAGACGCCTGCTGCTAAAGAAGCTGCCTCATAGCCAGCTGCACAAAAAGGTGTGCGCAAATTACACTTACCGTATTACCGTAAATTCCGGACTATAAGCCACTACTTTTTTCCAACGCTTTGGACCCCAATTTATGGACAATCCTTGGCCGACGGCCGGTTTTTATAAAGCACATGCAAATACATTGAAAAGTGGCGTTATTGTTTTTACTTTGGCGCCATCTTTCGGATCAGTTCGCTCACTGCAAGTGCTGCTGGGTGAATGCCTTCACACAGTGTTTCCTGCTGTTTAAAAGCTTTGAACCGGAAGTACAAGTGTCATTCTGTCTTCTAGCCATCCATAGCATATTTACTTGTATGGATTCTTCATTAATCACGCAAATCAACGTTTGTAAGTTTTACAATATAACTAAAACAATTCTTAATTACTGAACTGTCCCAGGTGTGATGTTGGTAGGAGTGTTTTCATGCATATTTGTACGCGTAATCAAGCTAGCCTCTTTAGCTTTAGCAAAAATGCTAACATGTTTAAGAGTGTCTGTGTTAGTATTATTAACTTACAAAGGCATTGTTTTTGTATTATTCTCAACAAATTCACCAAAACGTCACTGTTTTAGCTGATTGGAGAGCTAGTTTTCGAAGCTAGTGAGTCCATGACGATGACATGTTTTGTTTGATCAGCTGTTGCACCGTTTGGAAACAATTAAGGTATGTAAATTAACATTTACAAAATATTTCTGTGTAAATAACTAATTTTACTACGTATATATCTGCAGTTTACAGTACGGTGCGGCTAATATATAGAAAAAACATTTTTCCCTAAGATTTAGTTGATGCAGTGTATATGACTGTGTGCTCTATAGTCCGGAAAATATGGTAAATCTAAATCGTCAAGAAATAATTGATGTTATATTTCAATCTAAATTGATGAAAAATATGTTAAATTTAAATCTTAATTGTTTAAAAAATATATAGATGTGCATAACTTATCAGTATTGGTTTTAAGAAGCATGAAGTTATCTGAGAAAAGTGTATTATGACTGTGCGCTCTATAGTCCGGAAAATATGGTAAATCTAAATTGTCAAAAAATAATTGCTGTTATATTTCAATCTAAATTGATGAAAAATATGTTAAATTTAAATCTAAATTGTTTAAAAAATATTTGGATGTACATAACTTATCAGTATTGGTTTTAAGAAGCATGAAGTTATCTGAATTGGTTTGAGAAAAAAAATTTGCAACCTTACATTACAGACAATGTATTATTATTATTATTATTATTATTGTTGTAAGCAGCAGCATTTTTTTCATAATTGGATTTTTTGGAGGGTAAATAGTTGATTGTGCTCCATGAATTCCGCCTAGCAACAACCGGGACAAACATAATCTTTGAATTCTGTTGATCTTTCAAGTAACACATACTGTAGCCTAGATTGTGTGCCTTCGTACATCACATTTGGACTTTCAAAAAGCACATCAAACCTTAAAGCGGTTTATCTGGTACACTTTAGTGGTTGCTGCCCCACTGGTCGTGATTTCAAAATAACGCCACCCGTGTGAAGTCAATTACTAACTTTACGCCGTAAACAAAGGGCTCCTAAGTATTAAACAAACAATATCGGTTTGTCTTCAAGCAGCATCTCATTCAGGGACATTTAATAATAAATATAAGCACGTAAATGCGTCCTCCATGTGCCATTTTGCAAGCTTCGAGTGTCTGTGGCGGCGGATGCAAACACCTTTTCTCCTGCAGGCGGTGCGGCTACGACGGCTGTTGTTCTGCATCGCTTGCGGCGTGGTCTCCTTTCTGCTCTTCCTCTTCCTCCTTCCCCTCTTCTTCTTGGACAAGCTCCTCCATCGCCCCCTCCTCCGTCTCCATTTCTGTTTGCTCATCTCCATGACTCACGGGATTCACGGCGTCAGGACGAGCGTCGTCGTCTCCTTGCTCTCGCTCGTCTGAAGGGAACACCACAGAGGTCAGCGGGCAGGTCGGGCAGGTCGGACACAACGGTGAGCATGCCAGATTATTAGAAACCTTGATTGGTGAGTCGGCAGCGCCCGTGGGATTAAAAGTAGTTTAGTTTGGACACAATTGTAGTTGTATTAATGGAAAATTAATATATTGTACTATTTACACACCTAAGGACTGATTCAATCAAATAATTATATTTGTGTATAATTACAGAAATACACCTCATTCAGACACAATTTACAAAACCAGGAGGAGATATAACATCAAATGTATGTCTTTATACAACAAAAATAACCAATTAACACAGTGTTGAATTTCAGGTGGATTAAAAATGGCTATGTAACCCCACCTTCCGCCCGAATGCAGCTGGGATAGGCTCCAGCACCCCCGCGACCCCAAAAGGGACAAGCGGTAAAAAACGGATGGATGGATGTAGCGGTAAAAAATGGATGGATGGATGTAATATAAAGACATTTAATCAATCACAATCACCAGTAATTCAGTTTGATCTGAACAGGTGATTAGGATCTATAGACACTTTGTGCACAAAATATATGTTTTATTTTAAAAAATACAATTCTAAATCAAAAATATTTGTATGTAAAAAAAATAACCTAGAGATGAAAAAAAAAACATCACAAATAATGATAAAAAATGAGAAGAAAAAAAATGTTTTCATTTAAAAGAACAGGAATTACCCTTCTTAGGATAAAAAATATATATAAATAATACAGAAAAAAAAAATACATTTTTTTTTTTAATTACTGTTTTTGGAGTAAAAACAATAAATAATGTTAATTAAAAAACGGATTTAACATTTGTGTTTTATTTAAAAAAAAAAATTAAAAAAAGAATTACCCTTCCTAGGATAAAAAAAAAATCAATAATGTTGTTAAAAAAATACTAATGATTTTTTTTACAAAAATGAATGACCCTTTTTGGGGTGGAAAAAATCATAAATTATATTGATTAAAAAAAAAGTGATTTGTAAAAAAAAAAAAAAAAAAAAAAAGTATGACCCTCCTTAGGATTATAAAAATAATACAAATGATTCTAAAAAAAAAGGAAATACCCTTCTTAGAATAAAAATTAAAACATAAAATCTGGATTAAAGAAAATGAAAAAAAATAAACCGTATTTCCTTGAATTGCCGCCGGGGCGCTAATTAATTTAAAACCTCCTCTCACTCCTGCGCTTACCAAAGGCATGCGGTAAAAGTAAGCATGTGCTAATTATTTTAAAACCTCTTCTCACTCCGGCACTTCCCAAAGGCATGCGGTAAAAGTAAGCATGTGCTAATTATTTTAAAACCTCTTCTCACTCCGGCACTTCCCAAAGGTATGCAGTAAAAATGTATGCGATTTCAAATGGCCGGTATTGAAATCAGCCTCCTCCATTTTGAAAATTATGACAGGGGACGTGTCACTCGTGACGTCACGAGTTTGACCAGGGGGTGATACCAAGCACGCGCTAATTATTTTGGGAAGCGAGTTTGACCCGGCAGTAATTCAAGGCAGGCGCATACTATATGCCCTGTGGCAATTCAAGGAAATACGGTATATTAAAATAAATAATTACCCTTCTTAGGATAAAAAAAATAAAAATACAAATGATTAATTACTTCAAGAAAAATAAACTTTAGAATAAAAATAAATACTATGGATTAAAAAAACAGATCATTAAAAAAACAGATAATACAAGCCTGGTCTAAACAACTGATGCAGTTTTTCCTAATCATTAGGGCAGCATATATTTGGTGCACGCAGTGAGTGTGTTATTAGCAGCACCATGGGGTCGTTGCGTCACATTACAGATTCTACAAACAGGGAAAGGTTGTGGAGATGATTGGATCAAATCAGCTGGGAAACAAGGAGAAAAGGAAGGAGCAGGAGGAGGAGGAGGAAGAAGTGGGCGGGACTGAGGGGAACCTGGACTGTGCAGGGCTCGATTCTGAGGGTTCTGCTGCTGGATCGGGAAACTGTGGACCAAATTCCACGGCGTTGGCGCCTTGGCTAAGAGGCAAGATGAGAGTTAGCTGAGAGGACACGATGAGTCTACTGTGTGCTGGCTCATACTCGTGTGAAGCACGTACAACAACCAGCGGGTGGAGGTGTAGGAGGCATGAAGGTTAGGAGACGGACGCAGCAGAACAATGTGAGAGTTCACTTTTTTAGCATTTACAACTAAAGCGTCATTTCAGTAGAGATCAGTGTGTCACTATTTTGCTCTTGTTGTTAAAATGTGTGAATAACCACATTTGAGCATTATCTGGCACAGCTATTTCATTCTTGCTGCTTCGCTGCATAATCTGATAGTATTTTCTTTATTACCTGCAGATGGGGGGGCGCTCTCCTCCGCGTCGGACTGCGGCGGCCCCGGGGATCGTGGCTCGGCCCGCAGCTTCCTCTCGTAGCTGAACTCGGGCAGCCGGGGGGCCTGAGGTCGCGTCTTCCTTGCTGGATTCAGGAAGTAGCAATAGGCACAACGGAATGCTGGCGAGAGAAAATAAATATCTTCAACAGGGGGTCCGCAAAGCTGTTAGCTGTTGGGTCTTAAAACATTGCACTGATTGGACCTTTTCATATACGGAATATTATTTTCCCACAAATGTAAAAGTTTCTTAATGCGTTGATCCAACACACTGCAGTGTTTTTAAGAGGTATTGGTATTTACACCATACTCATTGTTCCTTGCAATGTCCCAGTTAAAACATAAAACTACTAAATTAACGTATTCAAGTTAGCGATTAGCGCTGTAGTTATTAGCGCTGTAGTTGCCAGCTAGCAACTAATGTGCCAAATGTTAGATAGCTATTAGCGCTCTATTTGCCGGCGAGCTTTACTGTGCCAGTTGCCAGCTGGCGGTTAGCGCTCTGGTTGCCAGCTAGCGTTTAGCGCTGTAGTTTCCAGCTGGCGATTATTACGCCAATTGCCAGCTAGCGATTATTGCTCCAGTTGCCAGTTAGCGATTTGCAAACTAGTTGGCAGCTAGCAATTAGCACCCTAGTTGCCAGCTAGCGATTAACAGTATAGTTACTAGCTTACGATCAAGTACTCTAGTTGCCAGCTAGCAATTAAAGCACCAGTTGCCAGCTAGCGATTAGTGCTCTAGTGGCCAGCTAGCATTTAGCGCTGTAGTTTCCAGCTCGCAATTACTGCGCCAATTACCAGTTAGCGATTTGCAGACTAGTCAACAACAAGCAATTAGCACACTAGTTGCCAGCTAGCGATTAACGGTATAGTTACTAGCTTATGATCAAGCACTCTCATTGCCAGCTAGCGATTACTGCCCCAGTTGCCAGCCAGCGATTAGTGCTAAGGTGGTTAGCTAACGTTTAACACTGTAGTTTTCAGCTTGCGATTACTGCGCCAATTGCCAGCTAGCGATTAGTGCGCTAGTTGCCAGTTAGCAATTTGCAAACTAGTTGCCAGCTAGCAATTAGCACCCTAGTTGCCAATTAGCGATTACCAGTATAGTTACTAGCTTACGATCAAGTGCTCTATGTGCCAGCTAGCGATTACTACGCCAGTTGCCAGCTAGCGATTAGTGCTCCAGTTCAGTGGTTCTCAAATGGGGGTACGCGTACCCCTGGGGGTACTTGAAGGTATGCCAAGGGGTACGTGAGATTTTAAAAAAATATTATAAAAATAGCAAGAATTAAAAAATCCCTTATAAATATATTTATTGAATAATACTTCAACATAATATGAATGTAAGTTTATAAACTGTGAAAAGAAATGCAACAATGCAATATTCAGTGTTGACATTTTTTGTGGTCATGTTCCATAAATATTGATGTTAAAGATTTATTTTTTTGTGAATTAATGTTTAGAATTAAGTTAATGAATCCAGATGGATCTATATTACAATCCCCAAAGAGGGCACTTGTGTGTGTAGAAATCTTTATTTATGATTGAATCACTTTTTTATTTTTCAACAAGTTTTTAGTTATTTATATATATATTTTTTCCCAAATAGTTCAGGAAAGACCACTGAGCAATATTTTGCACTGTTATACAATTTAATTAATCAGAGACTGATGACATAGTGCTGTATTTTACTTCTTTATCTTTTTTTTTCAACCAAAAAGGCTTTTCTCTGATTAGGGGGTACTTGAATTAAAAAAATGTTCACAGGGGGTAGTACATCACTGAAAAAAGGTTGAGAACCACTGCTCTAGTGCAGTGGTCCCCAACCACTCGATTGGTACCGGGCCGCAGAATCATTTTTTATTTTTTTTTATATTAAATCAACATGAAAAACACAAGATACGCTTACAATTAGTGTACCAACCCCAAAAAAACTCCCTCTTTCATGAGAAAAAATAAAATAAAATAAAATAAAAAAACAATGGCAATAAAAATAATTCTGATTATGATTCTGAAATGTGTTAGCAACTGCTATGAAAATGAAAAGGGCTACAAATCAATAAGCGCTGCTTATTCCTAATTTTTTTCGGACAGGTTGTGAGGAGAAACTGGAACTTTGTAATGTATCATATTGAATTTGTATACATGTTTGAAATAAACTTTAACCATTAAACAAGATGGAGGCAGCTTGAACATGTACCAGATTTTAGCTAGTCCCATCGGCTCCTCAGTTCAACCAGAGCCTGGACAAATTGTATTCCACTTGTACTCCTCGCACTGTGTTCTCTTTCTTATTGTGATGCTGTTCTTACCAAGGTATTCAAACTCTTCTTTCAGAGCCATGCCATTGTGGGAGAAACACTGCTGACAGATTAGGGCGTATCTGCGGGAAAGAAGAAGTGTTATCAGCCATTTGGCTGCACGGACAATCGCTGCTGAACCGCCGCATGTTGTGAATACGCTGCTTACAGCATGCATTACCTGTTCTGTGGTCCATCTCCGACCAGGTACTCAACCACTCGGTCCAAAGCACCCCTTTCTCTGGGCAGAACGGGTCTTGAAAGAGGAGGACCGGGAGGATGCAGGCCTGCAAAAAAATAGCACACGACACTGTTTCCAGGCGGAAACATGCTGAGGTTGCAGCATCTCCTCTAATTGCCATCATTCACCATCTTCGCATGGGGTAATTGAGAAAACATTTGGAAAAAAAAGCCAAAGTTGCTTACCCACACCTGGTATAGGGGAGTAGGGCGACCTGGGCATCGCCCCCGGCTGGGCAGAGGCAGACATGGCCGCTCTCTCAGGTGGTCCCCCTGGAGCTGAGAAAAGGACATGTTCCGGAACGGGAGTAACACTGAACATCTTTGTCAAATGGAGTTGGACTTCTGGTTTGCTTTTCCACCAAGATGGATGACTGACACAGGTTCTAGAACAGGGGTGTCAAAACCTTTAACTTTCGGTCTCTCCTCAAGTTTGGTGCTGAGAACCCAAAAGGGTCTCAGTCATAATTTTTTTTTTAAACAAGGTATATTTCAGTTGTTATTTATAACACTCAAATTTATGGATCGGGGGTGTCCAAACTACGGCCCGTCAGCCTCTTCCATTATTAAAATGTATTAGAAAATTGCATCTTCAAAATTGGCGATAACCATACCATACATACAGGGGTAGGTGTTGTGAAGTAATTGGAGCCTTGAATAGGTCAATCATTCATTACAACATTGATTTTGATTCATTATTATGTTTTGAGCAATGACAGTTTTAAAGAAAAAGTCAGCCTGCATGGCAGCTTTGTGTCGTTGAGTCAACATTGCAACTTTTTCTTGTATTTCATCTTTTGGACCCCGACTTAAACAAGTTAAAAAACGTATTCGGGTGTTACCATTTAGTGGTCAATCGTACGGAATATGTACTGTACTGTGCAATCTACTAATAAAAGTTTCAGTCAATCAATCAATCAATTGTTCCACTTTCTTTTGTTTTTCTTTTTGTTACAGTAGTTTTATAATGTGTTGCGGAACGTTAAAATATAAGCGGCAGGCCCTTTTCACACCCCTGTTCTATACGCTCGGTGGCTGCTTGGCGTCCACATACCTACAGGTGTGGCCCTAAGCCCCGGTGAGGTTCGAGCCCCATGCTGGGGAGTCATCACTACGCCGGCTGGGGTACCCGGGGGTCTCATGGCCACGCCCCGCTGGCGGATGTCTGCGAAAAGGAGAAGACGTGTAAAGCTGCAGCCTGATACGTTATTAGTTTACAAACAATAACAACAAGCAATATAAAGTGGAACATTTTAGCTTTCCTTGATTTTGTGAATCTTTTTTTTTTTATTCACATTCAAAAGCCATCCACTAAGAACTCAAATGTTGGCACTCTTTAGAAATAAGAACACAGTGAACTAGGACTTGATGAGGTCCTTACATTACATTACGCAGAGAAATTTTGTATATTTGTATATGTGGTACATGTCCTACCTTGTCCAGGCCTGGGGGTCATCGGAGGTTGTACTGGGGTGGACTCCAGCTCCTGAATAATAGATATAGTGACATATAAGTATGTCACAAGCTAGACGTATAGAATAATTGAACAATACTGTGGTCTAAAACAGCACATTTGTCATATCTACAGCTGCATGTTACCAAACACGCAAAGTCTCCAAGGCACAAGCATTAGAAAGTTTTCAGTAACAAACGTGTCCGCATCCTTCGACATAGCACGTCAAGAGTTTGAATCAAGAATAATTGTGACAGCGAAGTGTCGCCAAAAAATTACCAATACACTTCAACTTAAAAGGGTTCCAATTTTGCAAAACCAACTTTTTTTGGGGAAACTACGACTTTAGTGACCAATTTTGCCATAGTTACATCAAAATACAGGAAAAACACGCACTCTCCAAAAAACGTAATAAAACAAAAAAAAATATGTGCGAGGCAAAAAGTGTACTTAAGGAAAAAGCACTAGTGTCCTTCTAATTATTTTAATATAAACTGCAAAGGCGCTACCAATCACAGACCGGTTTCGACAAGGTGTTCGTCAGTGTGCAATTTTTTAACAGGAATCGATGCATTTAAATAGTCACAGCTGTGGTCAATCAATTGATGTAATAAATCAAAAACAATTTCAAAAATGAAAGTGCACAAATGGACAAAATGGAAGATTGTACAAAATACATCAAAGACTCAGGACAGTTTCATAGGAAAATAAAGTTAAAAAAAAAGTGTGGACAACCATTATATAACATATCTCTATATAATAATATATATTGTGAAGGGTTAACTGAAGAGCTTCACGCAACGCCGCCATTTTCACTCAGTGGTTTGAAAACGGTCCGTGAAACATTATCGGCCAAGTTTTGAACAACCATCACATGTTATGTGGACCACAAGGAAGTCTTTTAAATGTAGAAAAATAAAATAGTACGACCCCTTTTAAGACTGTTAGAAATAAATAGGTAAGTGTTTCTCATACTTTTTTATCTATCTTTATCTATGGTTTTCATTTATATTTTATTTTTTTTAATTATATATTTTAACTTTCTATTTTTTCATACTTTGTAGCACTTTGAGATTTTAACAAATGTAAAGTATGTTACAAATGTAATTCATTATAATTATTATTATTACTACAATTACTTACCATTTTTTTTTTTTTTTTTTTTTCCAAGATGGCGCTACTGTAGTGGCTGCTGTAGGCAGGAGCTCTGTGCTCTTGTGTCATCCTTTTGTGTTTCCCTCTTGTTTTCATGTGTTATTATATTTTTTTGCAGTTTGGTCCGGGACCCTTTGGGACTGTGTGACAAGGGGTGTCACTATCGTGACCTCTGTGGTGCTTTTTTTGTGGACTTTTGGATCTGCCTCCCGGGAGCCTTTTGGCCATGGAGACCAGCTGCAGGGTCTCTGCTACACCGGAGTCTGTTTGGATGTACTGGAGGAGATGCGGATGAGGGGACAGGACTGTGGAGCTAGCACTGAGCTACTGGGACGGAGAGGCTTCGCGGTGTCTTGACTGGGTGAGCAGGTGTCGGACACCTCAGTCACCTTGGACGTATCCTCGCTCATCCATGCGGACTGGACACTGGCCGAGAGTGGAGTCGGCTGTCTTGGTTGCCTTGTTGGGTCTGCTTCTGTCTCTGGCCATGCTCCCTCCACCCCAGCAGACGATGGCGTGCAACACCGCAGAGGCCACTACAGTGGATATGTTTATTTTACTTTTTATTCATAGCTGTATGTAGAAGTATCTGCTGCTTTAATGTCTTTAATGTCCTCTGTGTTCTTTGATGTTTGATGTTTCCCTCTTACACACATGGAAGAGGGATGTGTACTATGGCTATGAGTTGTTGTTTGTTTGTTTTTTTTTGTTTGTTTTTTTCCCTTGGACTCAGTCTGCACCCCCACTCCAGGGCTTAGGCTAAGACCGATTTTTAAATTTTATTTTAATCTTCTATTTTTTTCTTCCCCCCCCCAACCCCCCACCCCCTTGTTTACCTGTATGTCATCTTTTTTGTAAGGGGCGCTGGAAGCCGGCAGACCCGTCAGCGATCCTGTTCTGTCTCCCTGTAATGTTTGTCTGATCTTGAATGGGATTGTGCTGAAAATTGTAATTTTCCTGAAGGAACTCTCCTGACAGAATAAATAAAGTACTATCTAATCTATCTAATCATTCTTCTGTGTTTGACTCATTTTACATGATGAAACCATTTCTAGCATTTCACACTACAAAATAATAAAATTATGCATAAATTCCTGCTGATAATGTATCAGATCAATACCGATATCGGCCAACACGCAATGCTCCAATATCGGTATTGCATTGGGAGTGAACAAGTTGTAGTGGGACACCTCAACAAATAAGTGCAAGTTGACCACAAAACATATCTAATAAATTCACATGAATCGAGAAGCAAGCAGAACTTACCAAGTTCTTCTTTGCTTCCGGGTCAAAGCGTTCCAGTATGACTTTGGCATTTTTGTACGTCTCCGTTTCTTTCACTTCTTCCAGCTGGAAACACAAAGCAGGAAAACTCGATTACTTACAGGCAACATGTTCGCGGGGAAACATCAGTGTGAGGAGGACTCACTATCTTTTTTTTGGTAGCCTTCAATTCTTCTAATGTGTCGCCTAAAGAAGACAGAAAAAAAAAAAAAAGATGTATTTTTGGGCTATTTCTCCCATTTGATGCTATTTGCATCCCAGATAAATAACATGTGTGAATTGAGTATTGTATTACCAGAAATTCCGTCGTATAAGTCGTTACTTATACAGGTGTGTATATTGTAGCGTCCCGGAAGAGTTAGTGCTGCAAGGGTTTCTGGGTATTTGTTTTGTTGCGTTTGTTGTGCTACGGTGCGGATGTTCTCCTGAAATGTGTTTGACAATCTTGTTTGGTGTGGGTTCACAGTGTGGCGCATATTTGTAACAGTGTTAAAGTTGTTTATACGGTCACCCTGAGTGTGACCTGTATGGCTGTTGATCAAGTATGCTTTGCATTCACTTGTTAGTGTGAAAAGCCACACATATATCTTAATTTTCCTGAAGGAACTCTCCTGAAGGAATCAAAAAAGTACTATCTAGCTATATAATGTGACTGGGCCGGCACGCAAAGGCAGTGCCTTTAAGGTTTATTGGCGCTCTGTACTTCTCCCTACGTGCGTTTTAAAAAGTCATGGATTTTACTTTTTGAAACCAATACCAATAATTTAGAAACCGATACCAATAGTTTCCGATATTACATTTTAAAGCATTTATTGGCTGCTAATACCGGCAGTCCGATATTAACGGACATCTCTAATCTGGGGCCTACAGTCCAGTGGTAAGACCGTTGGGGTTTGGTTGATGCCAAAAAAGTACCAGATTTGGTACCCATCCCTACTAAGATCTCACCAGTGGGTGGGCACGGGCTGTAGGCAAACACACGTGGACAAGACAGCTGTCGTGATTGCAATCTATAAAGCCAATCACAGCTATGTTTCATCTGGCTCCATGCAAAGAATCAACCGCGACAACAAAATAACGCTACTAAACTTGATAGTTGACACTGTTACCTGATTGGCTGTAAGCAAGACACACCCACTAATCAGTGATCACTTCCTGCGTTGCTCAGTTACCAGAGAGTGAGTGCCTGTTCATTCAACCAACCTTGCTCTGCAACTTCCGCTTTCTTCCAAAAAAGAAAAACAATAATAAACGTTTTATCGAACGCATTGTTTTATGATATGGTTGCGTGTCTATCGCGATATATATTGATATCGTTTCATCGCCTAGCCATGGTATTGTCATATTTACATGGTCAATAATTGCAGTGAAGGGCTGAACACTTACTGTTTCTCTCAGTGCGTTTGGAAAAGAGAAAGATCAGAAACTTCCTGATAAACCACACCCTGTTGGAGAGAAAGAGAAACACGTCGGACCAAAGCCCGTATACTACTCAACATGAGGTCTGAGTGACTTGTCACGGTGCCGCGGAGGCCACATATACTTACAGCGCAGGGTATATGAAGAAGGGTAGGGCCATGGCTAGTCTGTGCAGCCATGGCTCAGGCAGGTAGAGGCAGTAGACCACCAGGCAGGTCAGCAGGTACAAGATGGACGAGTAGATGAGCAGCCGTCCCACCCAGAGCTGCGAAACCACACAAAACCGTTGACGGGGTCAAGAAGACATTCGATTCCAAAAGTGCCTTTAAGGTGGTGAGGACTTTTACCTTTTGAAGTCGCTGGTTTTTGGCTTGAAACTCTTCCAGGTTTGTAATCTCCTGCAAGGAGAGCAAATGGAAAGATTCAAAGGTCATTTGGAAAAAGACAGCGTTCAAGTACCGTATTTTTCGGAGTATAAGTCGCACCTACTGAAAATGCATTATAAAGAAGGAAAAAAACATATATAAGTCGCACTGGAGTATAAGTCGCATTTTTGGGTGGAAATGTATTTGATAAAACCCAACACCAAGAATAGACATTTGAAAGGCAATTTAAAATAAATAAAAAATAGTGAACAACAGGCCGAATAAGTGTATGTTATGTGACACATACCAACGGAGAAGGTGCCTGGTATGTTAACGTAACATATTATGGTAAGAGTCATTCAAATAACTATAACATTTAGAACATGCTAAAAGTTTACCAAACAATTTGTCACTCCTAATTGCTAAATCCGATGAAATCTTATACGTCTAGTCTCTTACGTGAATGAGCTAAATAATATTATTTGATATTTTACGGTAATGTGTTAATAATTTCACTCATAAGTCGTTCCTGAGTACAAGTCGCACCCCCGGCCAAACTATTAAAAAAACTGCTACTTTTAGTCCGAAAAATACAGTACACCTACCGTATATTCGGGACTATAAACTGCTACCTTTTTTCCCCCAGTGTTAAACCCTGCGGCTTATACAAAGGTGCGGCAAAGAAATAAAACAATACATTAAATGATCCACTTTCACTAACTGTTCAAACTCAAAGTGTTTACAAAGTACTAAGAAGAAAAATCTAAATAAACATCTTAAACTGTTTATTTCTTATTTCTCATCTCAAAGGATGAAAAGAGACATCAATGACTTTGTTTTGTTTGATCAGCTGTTTTATTGCTGTCGTAGGAACCATTAATGTATGTTATTCTCATTTCACAATGCACCGGTAATATCTGCGGCTAATATATGAACAAAAAAATTCTTAGTTTATAGTGGGTGGGGCGTATATACCAGTGCGGCTTATATTCCGGAAAATACGGTCGGTCAAGTTTGTTAAAATGTGATAAAGGTGCTGCTCTCTAACTAACCTTATTGCATTTGTGGCCGGTTTGCATCAACACATACTAACAATTGTATTACATTTGTTTTTTTTAATAAAAAATATTCACTATCAGTGGCCTCGTGGTTAGAGTGTCCGCCCTGAGATCGGTAGGTTGTGAGTTCAAACCCCTGCCGAGTCATACCAAGTATAAAAAACGGGATCCATTACCTCCCTGTTTGGCACTCAGCATCAAGGGTTGGAATTGGTGGTAAAAATCACCAAAAATGATTCCCGGGCGTGGCCACCGCTGCTGCCCACTGCTCCCCTCACCCCCCACGGGGTGAACAAGGGGATGGGTCAAATGCAGAGGACAAATTTCACCAAACCATGTGCGTGTGTGACATTCATTGGTACTTTAACTTTAACGTAACTAACAAAGATGACAATGGTGAGCCCTGAGTTGAGGACAGGAGATCAATCAGTACCTTGTCCAGGTTCTCCAGCTGCTCCACAGTGGTAGGTTTGGTCTTCAAGAAAAACAAAAAACATCTGAACATTGAACGCTCATTTACTGTCACAGTAAGTCATGAAAGAAGCAAAAAGTAGTTATAAGGGAAACGCAACACACAAACAGCCCTGCATTGGACCTAGACTTCCAACACAAATTCCAATGGTTTGGAGTTAAGTTGAGCAGTGCTAGCCAATGAGCTATAATCACTAACATTTTTATTGGCCAAGTATGTTTAACATACAAGGCATTTGACTTGGTAGCCTGTGCTCTCTCGTCACTGGTTTGAAGGCTTGCGAGGTGAATATGTGTCAACCGCAATGATTTTTATTGACATCATACTTTGGAACCGATTGACTGGGGGTCGTTTGTACTTAGCTATTGAGCTGGATGTTAGACTTTCATTTAAGACACCAAAAGGGCTGGTGTTCAGGTTTCGTAACAAATAGAATGCCGTTTTCCATTGTCACTACACACATGCACAAGGAGTTAAAAAGGAAACGGCACAATTTTGTTAAATGTTGTCTATCATTCACAATCATTATGTAAGACAAGAACACATGTTTTTGTTTTTAATGCATTCTAACTTGTAAGAAAACATTACCAAAAGTCAACTAACAGTGGAGATCACGAGATTTGCTGTATTCCGCCAATGAAGCACTCTAAAATAACATCCATCAAGGTTTTATATACATACTGTAAGTATATATCCATCCATCCATCCATTTATCTTCTTCCGCTTATCCGAGGTCGGGTTGCGGGGGCAGCAGCCTAAGCAGTTGACGTATTTTGCTCATTTTAAGCATACAGTGGCGCATTATCTTTATACAATGTTTAAGTTTATATGTAGACTGCAGGGATTTTGAAATAATATTTTTATACGGATGTTATGTGGAAAAATACCGGTATTTGTGCTTTCAATTGAATGTGTAGAGGCCCTTTTCAAAGTACGTTTTTCTTGCTTCTCTTACTAAATTAATTTTAATGAGTATGTATAAGAAAGTTTTTTTATATTATGTAACATAATGTAAACCATGATGTTTCTTTCTATATTTTTTGTTTCATGTACTGTATGTCTATTTTGGACGACAGAGTCTGCATCAAAACATTCGCTTTTTCACTCAACTACAATACTACAAATCATTGCATAGTTGATGAGAGACAACAAAGACTACTTTGGGAAAAATTATGATCCGGAAACTTATACTTTTGATCCTGAATTTAAGGAGGATGATCCACAAGTTTTAAAAGCTGTGTGCTGAACTGATTCACTTTGAGTGAAACACTAAACATCATGTCCAATCTCCCTTTATATTCATTACAACTGGCTTTTGAGAGCGTGGAATGACATTGAAGCACTCTTGTGATTGTAGCCAAAGGGCGCCACACTAAGCATCAGAGTAAAATGTTAAAACAGGACTCGACAGCTACATTTTACATTTGAAACATTCTCAGTACATTTACCTTTTCCTTTAAAAAATGCAAAACAGGGAAAACACCAGTTTCTTAAGATTTTTTCTGATATTTTTTGCACACCACTGTTCATGTGCGGACCAGTAGTATGTGTGGGTTAATACTGTTCACATTCAATAATAAAAGTAAATATTGAACAGACTGAATGGCTTCACGGTAACTCGCTGGAATATAAAGACAATATAACATACATCCATAAATGTGGACGCATATGCAAAAGTGCAATATATTTATCTGTACAGTAATCCATTTATTTATATCTGCACCATATTGCATTTTCATCCTGCACTACCATGAGCTAATGCAGTGGTCCTCAACCTTTTTTCAGTGATGTACCCCGTGTGAACATTTATTTAATTCAAGTACCCCCTTAATCAGAGCAAAGCAGGTTTGGTTGAAAAAAAGAGATAAAGAAATAAAATACTGCACTCTGTCATCAGTTTCTGATTTATTAAATTGTATAACAGTGCAAAATATTGCTCATTTATAGTGGTCTTTCTTGAACTATTTGGAAAAAAAGATATAAAAATAACTAAAAACTTGTTGAAAAATAAACAAGTGATTCAAAGATAAATAAAGATTTCTACACATAGAAATAATCATCAACTTAAAGTGCCCTCTTTGGGGATTGTAATAGAGATCCAACTGGATTCATCAACTTCATTCTAAACATTTCTACAAAAAAAAAGAAATCTTTAACATGAATATTTATGGAACATGTCCACAAAAAATATAGCTGTCAACACTGAATATTGCATTGTTGCATTTCTTTTCACAGTTTATGAACTTACATTCATATTTTGTTGAAGTAATATACAATAAATATATTTATAAAGGGTTTTTAAATTGTTGCTATTTTTAGAATATTTTAAAAAAATCTCACGTACCCCTTGCCATACCTTCAAATACCCCCAGGGGTACGCGTACCCCTAATGCAACGAAATGTCCTTCTTATCTGTACTGCAAAGTTAAAATTTAAATGACAATAAAAGAAAGTCTAAGTCTAATGATGAGTGGACACTATAACCAGATATTGCACAGCACATTACCTTTTTCCATCGCGATATCACTGCCCCCATATCTGCACGACACAGCAGGCGCCTTGTTGGTACTTCAAGCTTACTGTGGAACAGAAAGAAAAGCTGTGTTAAGTTTGCGGTACATGCATGCTGCTTATGTTTAACGCCCGACCGGATTTTAAGCAAGCTGCCCGTGGGAAAGACGGACACAATGGTCTCCCTTGTTGTTGGAACACTCACAGAGCATTATTACACAAATATACATGAGTGTAACATTGAAGCATAAACAATTGGATTAACAGTTGAAGTAGTGTCAAATCAATGACCTTTTTTTTTTTTTTATCTTTAATGATCTTATAGCGAGACAACAGAGTTCACAACGCTAACATTGTTTTTTCATTGCATGCACACTATATTAAACACGTGCCATGTTAAGCAATATTGTAGCTGAGGGTTGCTGTATTATACAGCAAAGCTATATGGGTTAGGGTTATTCTACAAATTTGCTACAAAAGTTTCCATATAAGTTGGGAAATTGAGTTAGATGTAAATATAAACGAATACAATGATTTGCAAATCATTTTCAACCCATATTCAATTGAGTATGCTACAAAGACAACATATTTGAAGTTATAACTGATAATTAAAAAAAATTGTTCCAAATAATCATTAACTTTAGAATTTGATGCCAGCAACACGTGACAATGGAAGTTGGGAAAGGTGGCAATAAATACTGATAAAGTTCAGAAATACTAATCAAACATTTATTTGGAACACCCCACAGGTGTGCAGGCTAATTGGGAACAGGTGGGTGCCATGATTGGGTATAAAAGCAGCTTCCATTAAAAGCTAAGTAATTCACAAACAAGGATAGGACGAAGGTCACCAATTTGTAAGCAAATTGTTGAACAGTTTTAGAACAACATTTCTCAACGAGCTATTGCAAGGAATTTAGGGATTTTACCATTTACGGTCCGTAAAATCCTCTAAAGGTTCAGAGAATCTGGAGAAATCACTGCACGTAAGTGATGATATTACGGACCTTTGATCCCTGAGGATCAAAAACCGACATCAGTGTGTAAAGGATATCACCACATGGGCTCAGGAACACTTCATAAAACCACTGTCAGTAACTAGTTGGTCGCTACATCTGTAAGTGCAAGTTAAAACTCTGCTATGCAAAGCGAAAGCCATTTATCAACAATACCAAGGAACGTCGCCGGCTTTGCTGGGCCCGAGATCATCTAAGATGGACTGATGCAAAGTGGTAAAGTGTTCTGTGGTCTGACGAGTCTAAATTTCAAATTATATTTGGAAACTGTGGACGTGGTGTCCTCCAGAACAAAGAGGAAAATAACCATCCGGGTTGTTATAGGCGCAAAGTTCAAAAGCCAGCATCTGTGATGGTATGGGGGTGTATTAGTGCCCAAGGCATGGGTAACTTACACATCTGTGAAGGCACCATTAATGCTGAAAGGTTCACACAGGTTTTGGAGCAACATATGTTGTCATCCAAGCAATGTTATCTTGGACGCCCTTGCTTATTTCAGCAAAACACTGCCAAGCCACATGATACAACAGCGTGGCTTCGTAGTAAAAGAGTGCGGGTACTGTGGAACGACTGAAGCTCTTCATAAAACAAGAATGGGAAAGAATTCCACTTTCAAAGCTTCAACAATTAGTTTCCTCAGTTCCCAAACATTTATTGAGTGTTGTTAAAAGAAAAGGTGATGTAACAGAGTGGTGAACATGCCCTTTCCCAACTACTTTGGCACGTGTTGCAGCCATGAAAATCTGAGTTAATTATCATTTGCAAAAAAAAGAAGTTTATGAGTTTGAACATCAAATTTCTTGTCTTTGTTGTACATTCAACTGAATATGGGTTGAAAATGATTTGCAAATCATTGTATTCCATTTATATTTACGTCTAACACAATTTCCCAAGTCATATGGAAACGGGGTTTGTATATGGGTTATATATATATATTGTGCTATATATAACAATAAGATTCATTGGCTTCCTATTAATAGTTCCACGGCTAGTATGATCGCTAGGAACACGGTATTAAATAACAATAAATATACTAGTTAGGATGTAAAGATATATTACGTTCGAAATGAAAGCAACTACGCCCTAAAACAAAGCTGTTTGCCAAATAGCTTGCGAGCTAAGTAGCTTTTTCATCAACAACAGACGTGCAGATTACTTTTAAAAAGTCTTCAACTGTGTTTACTCACATTCGTTGGTGTTTATGTGGTGTTTAGGCGCTCATTACGTCAAGTTAGAGTACGGGGAAAAGGCGAACGGGAGACTTTTAAAGCTTTGTTTTCGAGCTCCAGTACCAAAAAATGGGTTTGACAAGTCCGTCGGCGACGCGGGGCTATGACGTCATATGACGCGGGTGGACTCGCTCACCCAGAATGCCTTGCGTTGTAGTGCACGTTTATCGAAACGTAAGTAAGTTGTATTCATTTAGATTTTCCGCGAAGAGAGCGAACTAAAGTGTTTATCTAAATCAATGCATAATTTAAAAAAGTATATAAGAATAATAATAACAATAACAATGACATATATGAGAATTAATTTTGGAATTTACTTATTTTGAATGACGTCATTAAAACACGGCGGGTGTATTTAAAAAAAATAGATTGTCTTTCACATTGATGAGAAAAAACACAATGATGATTTATAAATGGTTGTTTTTAAATAATACATTTTTAAGGTTACTATAGGACAGGGGTTGGCAACCCGCGGCTCTTTAAACACTCTGATGTGGCTTATCTGCATACTTGCCGACTCCCCCCCCCCCCCCCCCCCCCATTTCTCCGGGAGGTTTCCGGATTTCAGTTCCTCTCCCAGAAATCTCCCCAGGATAACATTCTCAGATTTTCACTCGGACAACAATATTGAGGGCGCGCCGTGATGGAAATGCCTTAAACGTCCTTTCGACCATATTGTCACGTCTGCTTTTATACTATGTTATCTGAGTGCCGGCGGGTCATATCTAGTGTGCGGCTGCTGGCGCAACGCGTTGGCGACTGCACGGCATACTTGTTCAACAGGTTACACTGAGGGTTGTGATTTAAACAACTTTAACACTCTTACTAATATATGCCACACTGTGAACCCACACCAAACAAGAAAGACAAACACATTTCGGGAGAACAGCCGCACTGTAAGACAACATAAACACAACAGAACAAATACCCAGAATCCCCATGCATCCCTAACTCTTCTGGGCTACATCATACACGCCCACTACCGCCCCCCCCCCCCCTCTATGCGTCAGTTGAGGTGGGCGGGGTTTGGTGGTAGCAGGGGTATCACAACCTTCAGTGTAACCTGTATGGCTGTTGAGCAAGTGTGCCTTGCAGTCACTTCTGTG
>NC_084619.1:59066730-59069230 GCF_033978795.1 Nerophis ophidion | reverse complement strand
TATATATATATATATATATATATATATATATATATCTTAATCAAATTATTTCTTTTTTTCTTTCCACTGCCTCCTGTGTATATTTACGCTCTATTTTTCTTCATAGTGCAGAAAAATGTAAACGCACATTCACATCAATTAAAATATTCTAAATTTCTGTATGCCTCCTTAACATTCATTCTTACACAATATAAGTAATTAAAGCAGGATGTGCCCTTTTCTGCACACTTGCGTGCGTGCGCTTCCGTGCACGTGCGTGTGTCTTCTTGTCCCCCATTGAGACACTTTTACAGTCCACCATTTGCCTCCATCACTTGAAAGTGTCTGCAGTTTTGTGGCACTTTGGTTCAAAGTCACTTTTAGCTCGGATGGGGGGAGGGTCTCGTTTATTGGACTTGGCAGTCTGCGTGTCCAAATATAAAGAAATAAAGAAGACAACAGCGGGCGGATGTCCACGAACACATACACACGTACACACACACACACACACACACACACACAGTAGAGTCGGCCGGTGGTGGACGTGTTCGGGCCTGCAGCGTGCAAGGTGGGTCTGCAAAAATACAAATGAAAATATATATTTCTGACAAATATAAATTATGTTTTTCTATGCAAAAATGTCAAATTAATTAATACCTATAGGCAATAAATGATGTTTTTTTCTATGCAAAAATGTTAAATTAATTAATATCTATAGGCAACCAGAAACACGTATTTTTATTTTTTTTTAACATGTAGTGCAATTGGAATGTAAATGTAGTATTAATTATTTTGTATTGAAGAATATTTTTTTAGGTTGCAGTATTTTGCACCATGAAGCATTTTTAATGATTTAATATTATATTATTCGTTAATTAAAGGTACCAACTAATCATTAGAACGCTGCAAAAATGAATAATTATTTGGTTGCATTTAAAAAAAATACGCATTTAAATACTGAGTATTATATGAGGAGTCTAGCTCTGAATTATTCGGATGTTGGAAAAAAAAATGTCATCTAATACGTCCAAGATTTCAAGATCCCGACGCAGCATATTGTCTTAACATTCATCTTTTGTTTCTGAGCGATTTAACAGTGCAGAACAAATCCGGTTCTGCATCGATCAGGGCCCAGGAGCACAGCGGGGAACCCAGAAGAATGTTCACATCCAGTCCAGAGCTCTGGATCTTCCATATACTAACAAGGAATACCGCTTTTTTTTTATTGCTATTTGCTGTATCCATCCATCCAAATTCTACCGCTTATTCCCTTTCGGGGTCGCGGGGGGCGGGGGGGGGGGGGGGGGGGGGGGCTGGCGCCTATCTCAGCTACAATTGGGCGGAAGGCGGGGTACACCCTGGACAAGTCGCCACCTCATCGCAGGGCCAACACAGATAGACAGACAACATTCACACACTAGGGCCAATTTAGTGTTGCCAATCAACCTATCCCCAGGTGCATGTCTTTTGGAAGTGGGAGGAAGCCGGAGTACCCGGAGGGAACCCACGCATTTTTTTTAAATATTTTTTATTATTTACTTTTTTCCCCCTGCACGTCCACAGTACTCTGACCACAACATTAGGCACACCTGCATTTTAAAATAACCATCAGCGAGGCACTGAAAACATGTTTGAATGTAACATTTTCCATTTTAAAGGTGGATAATATTAAAAACAAGTGGGTGGATCTTAGAGCATCTAATGATTCAATCCAATTCCGATCCCTGGGGTGACGATTCGATTAAGAATCGAATCTCGATTGGACGCAATACTCCTTTCAAACTGATTTTTGCTATGTATATTTAGTATAATAATCATAAGAAAACGTTTTCAAAACAGGTTACAGGTTAAAATAGTTCCTTCTGCACCAAAAATATTTTTTTTTAAAATAGATTATCTTTAAAAATAAATAAATAAATAAATAATCATTTTTAAATGATTTTAGTTTTTTTTTTAAATAAGAATACATTTTTAAGGCTCTAGGCGAGCAGCTACGCAACAGCTAAGCACGCAATAGAATTCAAGCTAGACAAACCTAATAAGTCGAGGTGCAGAAAAAAATAGGTTTACATCTGAATCGCGATTTTTATTCATCCCGATTCCAAATCAATTCATAATTGAAAAATATATATAAAAATAATAATAAAAATAATGTAAATGAGAATTTATTTAAAAAAAAAAGTTTTTAGGCAATCTCCATGTCACCAAAGTTAACTTTTTTTAACCTGATAAAAATGTTTTTAAATCAAATATTTTCAATTGATTTTTTAAAATTAGGAATCAATTTAGAATCGGTTTGAAAAGGAATTGCGATTTGGATGTGATTTGTTTGTGTGTATACTTCGAAATAATTCTTACAATGTATATTTGGTATAATATTTGTTATAAAATGTTTTCAAAACAGGGTACAGGTTAAAAAAAAGGTATTTCTGGTTGCATAGAGATGGCCTGAAAACATATTTTTAAAGCAACATTTTCATAAAAAATATATATTTTTATAATTATTACTTTAAAATTTAAA
>NC_084619.1:59020217-59062717 GCF_033978795.1 Nerophis ophidion | reverse complement strand
TTTAAAATAACCATCAGCGAGGCACTGAAAACATGTTTGAATGTAACATTTTCAATTTTAAAGGTGGATAATATTAAAAACAAGTGGGTGGATCTTAGAGCATCTAATGATTCAATCCAATTCCGATCCCTGGGGTGACGATTCGATTAAGAATCGAATCTCGATTGGACGCAATACTCCTTTCAAACTGATTTTTGCTATGTATATTTAGTATAATAATCATAAGAAAACGTTTTCAAAACAGGTTACAGGTTAAAATAGTTCCTTCTGCACCAAAAATATTTTTTTTAAAAATAGATTATCTTTAAAAATAAATAAATAAATAAATAATCATTTTTAAATGATTTTAGTTTTTTTTTTAAAATAAGAATACATTTTTAAGGCTCTAGGCGAGCAGCTACGCAACAGCTAAGCACGCAATAGAATTCAAGCTAGACAAACCTAATAAGTCGAGGTGCAGAAAAAAATAGGTTTACATCTGAATCGCGATTTTTATTCATCCCGATTCCAAATCAATTCATAATTGAAAAATATATATAAAAATAATAATAAAAATAATGTAAATGAGAATTTATTTAAAAAAAAAAGTTTTTAGGCAATCTCCATGTCACCAAAGTTAACTTTTTTTAACCTGATAAAAATGTTTTTAAATCAAATATTTTCAATTGATTTTTTAAAATTAGGAATCAATTTAGAATCGGTTTGAAAAGGAATTGCGATTTGGATGTGATTTGTTTGTGTGTATACTTCGAAATAATTCTTACAATGTATATTTGGTATAATATTTGTTATAAAATGTTTTCAAAACAGGGTACAGGTTAAAAAAAAGGTATTTCTGGTTGCATAGAGATGGCCTGAAAACATATTTTTAAAGCAACATTTTCATAAAAAATATATATTTTTATAATTATTACTTTAAAATTTAAAAAAAATGTATGCTGACATAGGCTCCAGCACCACCCGTGACCCCAAAAGGGACAAGCGGTAGGAAATGGATTGATGGATGGATTTAGAATAGGGATGAATAAGAATCGCGATGCGGATGAGAATATATATTTTGTGCACCCCTACTACTAGTAGTTTGTGGGCTATTGTGTGCTTAGCAGTTGTGTAGATGCTATCTCCAAATAGACTTAAATAATTGCTGTAATCAAAAAAAAAAAAAAAAAACATCTAAAAAATTATGTAAATATTTTTTTTAATCAATACTTGAAAAATGATGAAAATAATCTCAAATTGAAGGTTGTTGTTTTTTTGCAGCCCTAATTAAAACAGCTATTTTAGGAGAGTAAAACCCACACAAACACTTTAATGGAGTTCACCGCGCGTGTGTGTGTGCCTGTGTGCGTGTGTGGTGTGTGTGTGTGTGTGTTTGTGTGTGTGTTGTGGGTTGTTAAAGTTTAACAACAGTGTCCTGCTCAGGTAATGGGCCATTATACGTTTTAATGTTGTGTGATGACATCAAAAACAGGTGAAGTAGTTAAAAAGCTTTGACCCTGCAAAGTGATGTCGTGTGTGTGTGTGTGTGTGTGTGTGTGTGTGTGTGTGTGTGTGTGTGTGTGTGTGTGTGTGTGTGTGTGTGTGTGTGTGTGTGCGTGTGTGTGTGTGAGTGTGAGTGTGTGTGTGTGTGTGTGTGTGTGTGTGTGTGCGCCACCAAAATCTCAATAAATGCACATTTGGCTTCTCCTTTGACTCTGTGGGTAGAATCTGTCCATAAAACATGAAGTCAACCATTGCTTGTTACCAAAAAAGACACTTGATGCATTTTCTTCAACAATATGGTGATTTTTGCCCCATGAAAAGATGCATTTGAAGCTACACACCCGTGCAATAATGTTCGGCTCAACTGCATGCAAAACCAATATCAAATATTGTGGACCGTTAACTTAGTGAATAATGCTAAAAAAGTCAACTCACACATACATATATATATATATATATATAGATATATATATATATAAATATATATATATATATATATATATAGATAGATATTTATATATATATATATCACACACACACACACACATATATATATATATATATATATATATATATAATTCTTATAATATATCCTGTCCATACACTATATTAAAGGCCTACTGAAATGAGATTTTCTTATTTAAACGGGGATAGCAGGTCCATTCTATGTGTCATACTTGATAATTTCGTGATATTGCCATATTTTTGCTGAAAGGATTTAGTAGAGAACATCCATGATAAAGTTCGCAACTTTTGGTCGCTAATAAAAAAGCCTTGCCTGTACCGGAAGTAGCAGACGATGTGCGCGTGACGTCACGGGTTGTAGAGCTCCTCACATCTGAACATTGTTTACAATCATGGCCACCAGCAGTGAGAGGGATTCAGACCGGGGAAGCGACAATTTCCCCATTTTTTGAGTGATGATGAAGGATTCGTGGATGAGGAAAGTGAAAGTGAAGGACTAGAAGAATAAAAAAACTAGACTGCAGAGCGATTCAGATGTTATTAGATAAATTTACTGGGATAATTCTGGAAGATCCCTTATCTATTTATTGTGTTACTAGAGTTTTCGTGAGATTATATGGTTGTACCCGTACAACCTGAAAGTCGGAGGGGTGTGGCCACGGGTGTGGTGACCGCCAGGGAAGTCACGTTTCTCGACGAAGCGAAGGCATCCGGTTGGGCTGGGCTAAGATTTTTTTTTTTTTTCCCTCCTACACGGTGGAAGCATCCGATAGTCGGGGTGGCAGATGGGAGGAGGCAAGAGAGAACGCAGCTGCCTCTTTGACAGGTGCAGGAGGAATGACGCAAGCTCTCCGCTCATGTCTACGGTAAGAGCCGACTTATTACCACCATTTTCTCACCGAAACCTGCCGGCTGACATGTGGTAGGGAACCATGTTCACTTGACCGCTCTGTTCCATAGTAAAGCTTCACCTTCATCTTTCGGGAATGTAAACAAGGAAATACCGGCTGTGTTTGTGTTGCTAAAGGCAGCCGCAATACACCGCTTCACACCTACATCTTTCTTCTTTGCCGTCTCCATTATTAATTGAACAAATTGCAAAAGATTCAGCGGCACAGATGTCCATAATACTGTGGAATTATGCGATGAAAAGAGACGACTTATAGCTGTGAACGGTGCTGGACCAAAATGTCCTCTACAATGCGTCATCATACCGCGACGTTTTAGCATGATACTTTCGAGCAAAATTTAAAATTACAATTTAGTAAACTAACCCGTCCGTATTGGCATGTGTTGCAATGTTGATATTTCATCATTGATATATAAACTATCAGACTGCATGGTCGGTAGTAGTGGGTTTCAGTAGGCCTTTAAATTTTGGGCTATAATTTTATTCAACAAAACCAGTCTTGGTGGCTGTCTGGAGTTTAAAAAATTTCCACAAGTCTTATTTTTTGTGATAGAGTGATTGGAGCACATACTTGTTGGACACAAAAAACATTCATGCAGTTTGGTTCTTTTATGAATTTATTTGTAATTTATCTGGCCACGGAACTTTCCTCCAGTAGGTCTTATCTTTGTCCATGTGATGTCAGATGGAACAAAAATGTAGCTGTTTGGCCACAATACCCAGCAATATGTTTGGAAGAGAAAATAAGAGGCCTTTAATCCCAGGAACACCACCCTACCGTCAAGCATGGTGGTGGTAGTATTATGCGCTGGGCCTTTTTTTGCTGCCAATGGAACTGGTGCTTTAAATGGGACAATGGAAAAGGAGGATTACCTCCAAATTGTTCAGGACAACCTAAAATCATCAGCTCGGAGGTTGGGTCTTGGGCGCATTTGGGTGTTCTAACAGGTCAATGACCCCAAACACACCTCAAAAGTGGTAAAGGAATGGCTAAATCAGGCTAGGATGAAAGGTTTTAGAATGGCCTCCCCAAAATCCTGACTTAAACATGTGGACAATGCTGAAGAAAGAAATCGATGTCGGAAAACCAACACATTTAGCTGAACTGCACCAATTTTGTCAAGAGGAGTGGTCAACAATTCAAACAGAAGCTTGTGGATGGCAACCAAAGGCGCCTTATTGCAGTGAAACTTGCCAAGGGACATGTAAGCAAATATTAACATTGCTGTATGTATACTTTTGACCCAGCAGAATTGCTCACATTTTCAGTAGACCCATAATAAATTCATAAAAGAACCAAACTTCATGAATTTTTTTGTGACCAACAAGTATGTGCTCCAATCACTCTATCACAAAAAAATGATAGTTTTAGAAATGTTTGGAAACTCAAGACAGCCATGACATTATGTTTTTTACAAGTGTATGTAAAATTTTGATCGTGACTGTATATATAAAATATGTATGTATGCACTGTATGTATATATATATACACAAACGCACACACACACACACACACACACACACACACATGCACACACACGCACATATATATACATACATATATACAAATATAAAATCTGATGATTGAGGGAACCCCTCATGAGACAGTTCTGTAGAGATACAGATATATACATATATATATACATACATACATAAATAAATACACATACATATACATATACACACATATACACACACACACACACACACACACACATATATATATATATATATATATATATATATATATGTATATATACATACAAAATATATGTATATTTTTTTACTTAGATGTTTACCTTATCCCAATAAACATCTGTACAGTATTTTAACATAAAATTGTTTGATTGTGAGGCATTAAGAACCACAAAATACAATGGGTCCATCAGACCCACAAACGCTGGCTGAGTAGCGACAATATGAACGTCCATCCATCCATCCGTCCATTTTCTACCGCGTATCCCCTTCATGGTGGCGGTGGGCTCCGGAGCTTCTCTGCCAGTTTCTGCATCCCACAGGGATTCTTCTTTTGTGTTTCTGCACCTGCGGTTCCCACACAAGGTTGCAACATTGTTTGTCAACACTGTCTGCTCTCATTTTCTCTCACATTTGACCCTCTGATGTTCTGGACATCTTATAAGTAATGGAAATGTGTGTGTGCGTGTGTGTTTGTGTGTGTGGGGGGGGGGGGGAGTGTATGGTGTGGTCATTGAATATGAACAAACCCCGTTTCCATTTGAGTTGGGAAATTGTGTTCGATGTAAATATAAACGGAATACAATGATTTGCAAATCCTTTTCAACCCATATTCAGTTGAATGCACTACAAAGACAACATATTTGATGTTCAAACTGATAAACATTTTTTTGTTTCCAAATAATCATTAACTTTAGAATTTGATGCCAGCAACACATGACAAAGAAGTTGGGAAAGGTGGCAATAAATACTGATAAAGTTGAGGAATGTTCATCAAACACTTATTTGGAACATCCCACAAGTGTGCAGGCTAATTGGGAACAGGTGGGTGCCATGATTGGGTATAAAAGCAGCTTCCATGACATGCTAAGTAATTCACAAACAAGGATGGGGCGAGGGTCACCAATTTGTAAGCAAATTGTCGATCAGTTTTAGAATAACATTTCTCAACGAGCTATTGCAAAGAATTTAGGGATTTTACCATCTACGGTCCGTAAAATCATCAAAAGGTTCAGAGAATCTGGAGAAATCACTGCACGTAAGCGATGATATTACAGACATGTGATCCCTCTGCTAAGCAAAGCAAAACCCATTTATCAACAACACCAAGGAACGCCGCTGGCTTCACTGGGCCTGAGCTCATGTAAGATGGACTGATGCAACGTGGAAAGGTGTTCTGTGGTTTGACGAATTCACACTTCAAATTATATTTGGAAACTGTGGACGTGGTGTCCTCCGGAACAAAGAGGAAAATAACCATCTAGATTGTTATAGGCACAAAGTTCAAAAGCCATTATCCGTGATGGTATGGGGGTATAATAGTGCCCAAGGCATGGGTAACTTGTACATCTGTGAAGGAACCATTAATGCTGAATGGTCCACACAGGTTTTGGAGCAACATATGTTGTCATCCAAGCAACGTTATCATGGACGCCCCTGCTTATTTCAGCAAGACAATGCCAAGCCACGTGTTACAACAGCATGGCTTCGTAGTAGAAGAATGTGTGTACTTTCCTGGCCCGCCTGCAGTCCAGACCTTTCTCCCATCGAAAATGTGTAGCGCATTATGAAGCGTAAAATACGACAGCGGAGACCCCGGACTGTTGAACGACTGAAGCTCTACATAAAACAAGAATGGGAAAGAATTCCACTTTCAAAGCTTCAACAATTAGTTTCCTCAGTTCCCAAATGTTTATTGAGTGTTGTCAAAAGAAAAGGTGATGTAACAGAGTGGTGAACATGCCCTTTCCCAACTACTTTGGCACGTGTTGCAGCCATGAAATTCTAAGTTAATTATTATTTGCAAAAAAAAAATAAAGATTATGAGTTTGAACATCAAATATCTTATCTTTCTAGTGCATTCACTTGAATATGGGTTGAAAAGGATTTGCAAATCATTGTATTCCGTTTATATTTGCATCTCATATGGAAACGGGGTTCGTATTCTGATATATGTTCTTCTCAGAAAATGAGCCAAAGTCAGTGGGTCTCAGTTTGAAAAATTAATTAATTGTATAAGTTTTCTTTTAATAGAAAATGAAAATGGGTCCCACAGACCCGAACACCACACATGGTTTAATGTTGATTGGACTTATATATATATATATATATATATATATATATATATATATATATATATATATATATATATATATATATATATATGTGCGGTTGAGATTTTTTCCAATGCACCATGACTAGGGAAGGTTGTTTGGATTGGGTCATATAAGTGAATGCTGTGCGTGTGCTCATGGATGTACTGGTCACCGACTTGAATTTTTTTTCGTTGGCCACCAGAATGTGAGTCCTGCTGGCTATATGTAGTTGATATGAAAACACTTGCGGGCGTGCCGCAGTTTGAAAACGTCTGAGATATAACAACTCCTATACAGCACAGTTATCTTGAAAACCTTTTTTTTAAACGTGTTACATTACAAAATTAACACACACAAAAGTAACAAAAATTGGTACCGTTGAGAACCGGTATCAATTCCCAGGTACCGGGGGTCGGTAATGTTTTTTTTCAAATGTGAATAAAAAGTAACCATTTTGTATGAAAAATACTAATCTAAAATTACAAACTACAAAATAAAAAAATATGTCATATATCGGATTAATATCGGCATAGGGACAATTCTCATGGCACCATTATCGGTATTGGAAGTCAAAAAGATAAATCAGGACATGCCTTCAATTTTACGACCCGACATAAAAATTGTCTTGTCAAAAATCCTGGTGGCTGATTAGCATTAGCATTAGCATCTAGTAGTGGTTGTGTTGGTATCGTGGCATAAACGTGTGCGTTGATGCACGCACACAAGAGTGACAAAGTAGCACAATTTGACAAACAAGCTAATCCGACGTCAGCTCTTAAAAGAAATCCCCTGCACAGCTGCGGTAAATCACACTTCCAGTGGAAGTGGCGTTTGACAGCAGGAAAGGTACGTCTTTGTCTTTTCATTATGATTTATGGATCGTGTTAGAAACATAGCTTGATGTGCAAAGGTTTTTTTTTTTTTTTTTTTTTCGTTTTTTTATCTCCTCCTACGCGTCATGGCTGTTAAAAGAAGAGAGAGAAAAAAAAACTCATCATGAGGACAACCCGCTGACAAGCAAAGTCGTCCTTGCGGGAAAGCTGGCCGTCAGTTGTCTTTTCTTTACGACTTCTCGTGGTGTCCACGCCGTGAAATGTGCCCAATTCTCACATGGATGCTAACTAGGGAAAAGTTACGCCCAAGCGAGGGCGTCTCCGTCTTGTACCGTCATGATGCTGATGCTAGAGCTAGCAGCGCGGTAAAGCTAAATCCAAGGTTTGTTTACCAAAGTGTTTTCTTGCGGTGTCAAAGATTTTTTTGTTTGGATTCATCACGATTTTTATTTGTAATGATTCTTAATCAATGCAAAAAGACCAATTGTGATTATTATATACTCAGCCAAACTTTAAAGTTGATGAAGATGCCCATAGCGGCTGTACAGATTTAAAGAATAAATAAATAAATAAATGAATGAATAAATAAATAAATATATATATTTTTTTTTTTATTCATTTACTATTATTTAAACAAATATATATATATATATATATATATATATATATATATATATATATATATATATATATACATATACGCCCCTGGGGATAGGTTGATTGGCAACACTAAATTGGCCCTAGTGTGTGAATGTGAGTGTGAATGTTGTCTGTCTATCTGTGTTGGCCCTGCAAAGAGGTGGCGACTTGTCCAGGGTGTACGCCGCCTTCCGCCTGATTGTAGTTGAGATAGGCACCAGCGCCAAAATAGATGGATGGATATATGTGTGTGTGTGTGTTTGTGTGTGTGTGTGTGTGTGTATGTGTGTGTGTGTGTGTGTGTGTGTGTGTGTGTGTGTGTGTGTGTTTGTGTGTGTGTGTGTGTGTGTGTGTGTGTGTGTGTGTGTGTGTGTGTGTGTGTGTGTGTGTGTGTGTGTGTGTGTGTGTAAAATAATAATGATACTAAAAATGAAAAAAATAATAGAAATAACATTAACAATAAATAAATAAAATAAATACAAATAATAATAAAAAAAAAGGAACCATAGACAGATGTCAACATAAAACCACGGACAGCTGCATTCCGAAATTGCCTGATAGCGATGAAACGACCAGATACGCAAAAGGCTCATCAACCACCCAAATCCTGAATGTGTTTCAATCAGGGTTCATTCGGAGATCAGTTGCACACTTTCTACAAATGCATCCTGTCACTTTCAAAGCAGTACCAGACTCCAGGGGTGTCCCAATACTTTTGTCCAGCGCTCAGTAATGTCCAACGAGCACATTAAAAGAACCAGGCAGAGATGGGGCTACATAGACACATACAGCCGGCCAAAAATGAGCAGACGCCTGGCTTTAGAGCGAGGAAAACGTCCAACTGGAGAAAAAAAAAAGACTGTTGAGCAGAAGCGGGATGAGCAGACGCGTAGTCTCACTTTTAGTGAAATAAAAAGAAGGAAGGCTGCTAGACTCATTTTGTCTTCAAATCCCAAAGAGACGTAAAAGTCTTCATATCAAAGCAGACTTTTACTGACCCCAAAGGACCCAAGAGTGGACCACATGAGACGTCTTCCATCTCCTTAATCCAATACTTTAGTCTTACATGATATATATTCCTGACCTCACAATTCTCATTTGACATGTCTTATAGAGCAGAAGTCTTGTCTATATATATATATATATATATATATATATATATATATATATATATATATATATATATATATATATATATATATATATATATATATATGTATATATACAGTGAAGAAAATAAGTACCGTATATTACCAAGTAAACGCCCTTGGGCAAATAACCGTTCATATCCTAATAGCCGCCCGGGGTCTGAGCCTATTTTGTGAATTAAATGCCTCTTCCTATTGATAGCCCATGTATAGCGGTACACCACAACTGTTGGACGGGAATACTTTAAGAGGGAAGAAGAACAGAAAGTTTGACTTAAAATTCAAGCTGGCGGTTGTGAAGTATGCGGAGCAGAATTCTGGTTTGGCAGCGGCCTGGCAATTTAACGTTGACCCAAAACGTGTACGCGAATGGAAACAAAAAAAGGGAGAACTACTATCTCAGTTGGCAATCGATGGAAAACAGGCTCGCTTATCTGTCGGAGGTAGGAAGAAAGTGAGCGACGAGCTTGATGCTCATTTGTGTTGGTGGATACATCCTGTTCGTAGACTGAACCACCGTATGTCCCGCAAAATGACCCGCATTAAGGCCAAGGAGTTGTATGCCACCGCAAGGGACACGAGAGACACCGGTACACTACAACTGATGGACGGGAATACTTTAAGAGGGAAGAAGAACAGAAAGTTTGACTTAAAATTCAAGCTAGCGGTTGTGAAGTATGCGGAGCAGAATTCTGGTTTGGCAGCGGCCAGGCAGTTCAACGTTGACCCAAAACGTGTACGCGAATGGAAAAAAAAAAGGGAGAACTACTATCTCAGTCGGCAATCGATGGAAAACAGGCTCGTTTATCTGTCGGAGGTAGGAAGAAAGTGAGCGACGAGCTTGATGCTCATTTGTGTCGGTGGATACATCCTGTTCGTAGACTGAACCACCGTTTGTCTCGCAAAATGATCCGCATTAAGGCCAAGGAGTTGTATGCCACCGCAAGTGACACGAGAGACACTGGGGTGGTATTTGGTGCAACGAGTGGCTGGCTTAATCGATTCCTGCGTCGGAACAACTTTACCCTCAGTAAGAGAACAACTGTTGCACAGAAGGACGCTCCCGTCGAGAAGATTGTCAACTTTCTCGTTTTCTCTACTTAACAGATAGAGGCCAAAAAAATCCAGCTCAAGAATATCATCGCCATGGATGAAACAGCCGTCTGGTTTGACATGGTTGGTTTTAGTACGGTCAATGAGAGGGGCGCCTGTGTCACGGCCACGGTGGCTCTTTCAGCCAAAGCAGACCGGACAAAGCTGAAGCCTTACATTGTGTTTAAAGGGGCTGTCCGTGATGTAAAGGCTATGCAGAGCATCGTCGAGGTGATCATAGCTTCCTCCAAGAATGGCTGATTTAATGATGACCTGACAAAGGATTGGCTCCAGAGGGCAGTGGGGAAATTTCACTTCGGACCGAGGCTACTTGCATGGGACTCGTACCGATGCCATATAAGCAAGGCCACAAAGGCAGAGCTCAAAAGGGGCTACAGCCTTACAATGGCTGTTATATCTGGAGGTTGCACAAAGTACCTGCAGGCCCCCGATGTTGTGTGGAACGGCCCTTTCAAAACGCAGCTCCGTGACTACTATGATAACTGGATGGCTGGTGATAAAGCAAGACCTACACCAAGTCAGGGAACCTGAGAACCCCTTCCCGCCGCTTCCTGGTCGACTGGGTCCTAGGAGCCTGGGATGCTCTGGATCGGTACACTCTGATCAACTCATTCAAGGTAGGCTGGCTGGCTGTGTTTAAGTGTGTGTGTGCGTGCGTTGCAAACAGTAGCCATAGCTGATTGTTGCTTTCTGGTATCCTACAAGGTAAGTGGGCTGACGGTGGCATGATGGGAGTGAGGACCAGCTCATTTACTGCCTCAAGGAGGGACAGCCATGTCAGGCAGGCAGAGGGATGTTGTTGAGGGCTAGACAGCAGCGTGCTGCTGTGGTTCAGGAAGAGGGGGAGAGTGATGAGGAACAGCAGTTCCTCAATGAACTTGTGATTGAAGAGGAGGATGATGATGAGGGGTGAGGGAGAGGAGGGGGAGGAAGAGGAGGAGGAAGAAGGGAAGGAGGAGAAGGATGAGTGGGTTTCAGTTGTATTTGGGGTTGCGTTTGCTGCAGTATTATTGTTTTGATGGTTTTATAGAGCACTTGGTACCATAATTGTAGTTTTCCTGTATGCTGCTTTATTTATAACTTGGAATACTGTAGCATTTATTTTATTTAAGTGACCCTATTATTGTTCTGTTTTGATGCTGGGTTTTATACTTGAGTACTTGGTACCATAATTGTATTTTTCCCGGTAGGCTGCTTTATTTAAAACCTTTATTTATTTCCAGTATTGGTATTCTATTTGACAATTGTTGCACTACTGCCATGTTGAGGCCTTGTTGATCTCTTGTCTTTTGATAGTCTTGTTTTTTTGTTTGTATGTTTACAATAGCTTTTACGTTTAAAGTTTTTCATACGAAAAAAAAATACAGGACAGTAACCATTGTAACCAAATAATGGCCTGGTGCAAGCTGGTGCAAAAATAAATAAAAGCCTTGTGCAAATAACCGCCTGCTTCTTTTAAACACCTGTCTCCAAAAATGATTTTGTGAAATAATAAATATATATATATATATATATATATATATATATATATATATATATATATATATATATATATATATATATATATATATGTATATATGTATATATATATATATATATATATATATATATATATATACATATATATATATTTATTCATTTATTATTTTTTAAACAAATATATGTATATATATATATATATATATATATATATACATATATGCCCCTGGGGATAGGTTGATTTATATATATATATATATATATATATATATATATATATATATATATATATATATATATATGTATATATATATATATATATATATATATATATATATATATATTTATTATTTCACAAAATCATTTTTGGAGACGGGTGTTTAAAAGAATCACGCGGTTATTTGCACAAGGCTTTTATTTATTTTTGCACCAGCTTGCACCGGGCCATTATTTGGTTACAATGGTTACTGTCCTGTATTTTTTTTTCGTATAAAAAACTTTAAATGTAAAAGCTATTGTAAACATACAAACAAAAAAACAAGACTATAAAAGACAAGAGATCAACAAGGCCTCAACAATAAATATATATATATATATATATATATATATATTTATTTATTTATTATATATATATATGTATATATATATATATATATATATATATATATATATATATATATATATGTTAGTCTTACTTCAAAAATTCATTTTAATCCTCAAACTTCAACACACAATACCCCATAATGACAATGTAAAACCTTTATTTTACAAATGTATTAAAAACAAACAAAAAGTAATCACATGTACAAAAGTATTCCGACCCTTTGCTCAATACTTTGTCGATACACCTTTGGTAGCATGGACAGCCTCGAGTCTTTTTGAATACAATGCCACAAGCTTGGCACACCTATTTTTGGGCATGTTCACCCATTTCTCTTTGCAGCACCTCTCAAGTCTTAAGCTCCATCAGGTTGGATGGGAAGTGTCCGAGCACAGCCATATTCAGATCCCACCAGAGATGTCCGACGAAATTCAAGTCTGGGCTCTGGCTGGGCCACTCAAGGACATTTACAAAGTTGTCCTGAAGTCTTTCCTTTTGATATTTTGGGTCTATCCTGCCGAAAGATGAACCGTCGCCCCAGGCTGAGTTCAAAAGCGCTCTAGAGCAGGTTTTCATCCAGGATGTCTCTGTACATTGCTGCGTTCATCTTTCCCTCTATCCTGACTAGTCTCCCAGTTATTGCCGCTGAAAACCATCCCCACACCATGATGCTGCCACCACCATGCTTCACTATAGGGATGGTGTTGGCCTGGTTTCCATACAATCATGACGGAAAAACACTTCAATCTTTGTCTCATCAGACCACAGAATTTTGTTTCTCATGGTCCGAGAGTCTTTCTGTCTGTCAGCTTTGTGTTGTAGATGACAAGGCGTATTATTATTACTTATGAGCTTGGATCCCCCTTCCGATATCACGCGCTGTGTGTAGGGCCCCGCAATCCGTGTCATGGGGGCCCCATTTCGCGTGAAGAAATGCTTGTAAAATGTCAATTACTGAATGACAGGGCGCTTTACCATAAAATGTGTTCTAACCCCTTCCTGCTCCGTCACTGATAAGAATATAAGGGCAGCATTCATACTGGTCGAGTGAAGCAGTCGTACTCATGCATCTCTCCCAAGTGGGAGATGTTGCAGGAAGGTTTGCAAATGGATGTTTTAACCAAATCAAACGTTTTCCTAGGAAAAATCAAAGCAGCCGGGAGCCATTTGATATATTTCATTTTCAAAACCAATACGATGAGGTGGCGATTTGTCCAGGGTGTACCCCGCCTTCCGCCCGATTGTAGCTGAGATAGGCGCCAGCGCCCCCCGCGACCCCGAAAGGGAATAAGCGGTAGAAAATGGATGGATGGATGGAGTATTGCACAACAACAAAAGTAACAAAAAAAAATTGATTAAACTGTCAAAAAAAAAAAAAAAAAAAAAGGTCAGCTCAGTCGCCAGAATTTTCCCATAAAAATAACAGCGGTACAGTTTGACAGTATAAATTTTACAGTAAAATTTTCGAGACTGAGCTGTGTTTTTCTTTATCTTTTTTTCTGTAAAATCTGCATTATTTTTTTTAATCTTACAGTGCTCATTTTGGAACAAAACATGCATCATGATTCAGTTTTAAACGGCCAGAATTTTCCTGTAAAAATAACAGCGATACAGTTTGACAGTGTAAATTTTACAATAACATTTTTGAGACTGAGCTGCTTTTTTCTTGATCTTTTTTGCTGTAAAATCTGCATTTTTATTAATTTATTTATTTATTTTTTTTAAATCTTGCAGTGTTTGTTTCGGAAGAAAACATGCATCATAATTCAGTTTTAAACGGCCAGAATTTTCCTTTAAAAATAATAGCAGTACCGTTTGACAGTGTACATTTTACAGTAAAATTTTCGAGACTGAGCTGCGATTTTCTTTATTTTTTTGGTGTCGAATCTGCTTATTTTTTTAAATAATAAGTTTACAGTTTTTATTTTGGAACAAAACATGCATCATAATTCAGTTTTAAATGGCCCGAATTTTTCTGTTAAAATAACCGCGGTACAGTTTGACAGTGTAAATTGTACATTAACATTTTTGAGACTGAGCTGCAATTTTCTTTTTCTGTAAAATCTGCATTTTTTATTTTTATTTTTTTCAATCTTACAGTGTTCGTTTTGGAACAAAACATGCATCATAATTCAGTTTTAAATGGCCAGCATTTTCCTGTAAAAGTAACAGCTGTACCATTTGACGGTGTAACTTTTACAATAACATTTTCGAGATGGAGCTGCGATTTTCTTTATTTTTTTGCTGTAAAATCTGCATTTAAAAAAATAATAATTTAATCTTACACTTTTCGTTTTGGAACAAAACATGCATCATAATTCTGTTTTAAATGGCCAGAATGTTCCTGTAAAAATAACAGCGATACAGTTTGACAGTGTAAATTTTACAGTAAAATTTTGGAGACTGAGCTGCGATTTTCTTTTTTTTTTTTCTGTAAAATCTGCATTTTTTTTTTTTTAAATCTTACAGTGTTCGTTTTGGAACAAAACATGCATCATAATTCACTTTTAAAAGGACAGAATGTTCCTGTAAAAATAACAGCAGTACAGTTTGACAGTGTAAATTTTACAGTAAAATTTTCGAGACTGAGCTGCGTTTTTCTTTATCTTTTTTGCTGTAAAAATGTTTTTTTTTTTTTTTTTTAATCTTACAGTGTTCGTTTTGGAACAAAACATGCATCATAATTCAGTTTTAAACGGCCAGAATTTTCCTGTAAAAATAACAGCGGTACAGTTTGACAGTGTAAAATTTACAGTAAAATTTTCGAGACTGAGCTGCGTTTTTCTTTATTTTTTTGCTGTAAAATCTGCATTTTATCTTTTTATTTTAATTGTTTTTAATCTTAGAGTGTTTGTTTTGGAACAAAACTTACATCAAAATTCACTTTTAAATGTAAAAAGTATACAAGTCGTTTCACATGATTAAGTGAGGGTGGCCCCAAATAAAATTCCGTATCGGGCCCCAAATTATCTATGGTTTTTGTACCAACATTTCAGTTTTTTCTCATTACAAAACATCATTTAGCTCCTTTTTTTAAAAAATATAACTGCTTTTTGAAAAATAACAAAAAATGTTTATTTTTTTATTTCGAACAAACTCTCGAGCCGATGGTCACAAATGGGCCCCCGGGCCACATTTTGGACACCCCTGAAGTAACAAGCCCCCTTTGTCCCCCTTGCTTCCGTTTGGGGGCCGTCGGCCTCATGGACGTTGAAGTTGGTTCCATGGGGTCCAAGAGGGGAAGAGTCCTCTTGGTGCGGACTGTGTGCCATGATGTCTTGCTGTGAATTTTATGGCGCACTAAAAAGATGGAATGTTTTCTTTTTAGCATAAAGTTGAAAAAAAAAAGTCTGGATTGTCAAAGAGAAAAGACTGCAGTGCATTTATTTGATTGCACTTTGCAGACCAAATTTGGGCAGACTCAAGTTCAAAATCGTCAATATTTGTTTCAAATTTGACAACTTATTTCCAAAATGTGTATACTGTAAATATATCATATTAATTCATATAATGATGTATTTCTGTGATGCCCCGCCGCCTGATTCGTGCTCCGCCGTGACCTCATTTCTAACGGAGAACGGTTCGAGTTTGTGGGAGAGCCACGCGGGGCTGAGCGGGTACCGGGGCCTGCACTACCCAGAGCAGCATCCCCTTCCCCGGGAGAGGTGGACTTTGTACCAGGCGGGGAGTTCCATCACCCCGCAGCCGCCACCTTGCGTCCACTTGCAAGGAAATTTGCACCGCCAGCGTGCGGGCCTCTTCCCGGAGTCCATGACCCCGGCTGATCCGAGGTGTTTTACGCACGGAGGAACCGGCGTCCGCAGCTTGCATGAGGAACCAGGTCCGCATCTCGACTCCTGTGAGGTACCGGAGAGAAGCGTGATGCACGACCCGGGCTCTCGTCTCCTCCTCGTCCCCCGGGAAGAAGGCGAGGCGGCGCCGGGCAGACAGCGAGAAAAGCCGCGGAGTGCAGCCGAGTGGACGAAGGGGGTCAGCGGGGAGAGCAGCCGGGTCAGGCCGGGGTGCGAGTACACTGAGGCCGGGAATGAGGACCAGGGGGAGGCTGGTTCACGCAGCAGAACCACGGGAGGGTTCGGTTGCAGCCCGAGTGAGTGGAAAGAATAAATCATTTAAAATATACATTTATTATTGTTAAAAAAAAAAAAAGAACAAGTATTTTTTGTTGTTGTATGCAATATGTAAGTTAGTAATAAATATGGGTCACCACGACAATAGAAGAAAAATACACTAATTTGTTGGTAAAAACAAAAGTTTTACTCAGATAAATTTGGGGAAGTTATTTACTCAAGGTAGACCTATTAAAATAATACTATAATATTTTATTAAGTTAAACAAGGACAATTTATATTTTTACATGTGTGATATATATGTATGTTTATATGTATAAATACATACATATATATGTATGTTTATATGTATATATACATAAAAATGTATATATGTATGTTTTTATCTATATCTATGTACATACACATATATACATGTATGTTTATATGTATACACACACAAACACGTATATAAGTATGTTTATATGTATAAATACATACAATTGTATACATGTATGTTTATATGTATATATACATACACATATATGTATGTTTATAAGTATATAAACATACAAATGTATATATGTACATACATATATGTATGTTTATATGTATATACATTTCTATCTATGTACATACACATGTATATACTGTATGAATGTTTGTATGTATATATACATACAAATGTATATATGTATGTTTATATGTATATCTACATACAAATGTATATATGTATGTTCATATGTATATAGACATACACATGTATATATGTATGTTTATATGTATATCTTCATACAAATGTATATATGTATGTTTATATGTGTATATACATACACATGTATAAATGTATGTTTATATGTATACATATATACATAAAAATGTGTATATGTATGTTCATATGTATATACACATACAAATGTATATATGTATATGTATGTTCATATGTATATACACATACAAATGTATATATGTATGTTTATATGTATATATACATACAAATGTATATGTATATATGAACGCTTATAAATGTATATATGTAGAAATGTATTTGTATGTATGTATAAATACAAATTATGTATAAATGTATGTGTATATGTACATATACATTCAAATGTATATATATGTATCCTTATAAATGTATATATGTAGAAATGTATTTTTATGTAAGTATAAATAGAAATGTATGTGTATATATGTATTTGTATATGTATATATACATTCAAATGTATATATGTATTTTTTATGTTTATATAAATACAAATGTATATGTATACGTGTATCCTTATACAAATATATATGTATGTATGTTTATATGTATATGTACATACAAATGTATAAATGTGTATATATACATTCAAATGTATATACATGCATAGTATTTAATATCAATGTTATAAAGCAAAAACCAAAAATTTTAAAATATGAGTAATTACAAAAAGCAAGGTTTTTGATGTCATCGTGCAGTCGTGACACAACAACTGAAGTGTATTTTTCAACATGCAGGAAGACGCAAGAAACGTCGCCCTTACTCCAAGCAGCAGATCCGAGAGTTGGAGAACGAATTCCGACTCAACGTTTACGTCAACAAGCAGAGACGCATGCAGCTGTCTCGTCTCCTGCACCTCACTGACCGGTGGGTGTGCGCATGCGCGAGTGTGCGTGACACAAGACAACACGTGTAACGCAGCTGCACTCACATGAAGCAGCAGAGCAGCCTGACCTCGTGCATCATCTTGTTATACTGCTGACACGTCACATCTCCACGCAAGCTGCAGGGGAAAACACGCATGATGGTCACATTAATCCTGTAGATTTTACTGTTTTAAAAAAGGAATTTGACCTATGTGGTGTTTTGCACAGAATGATTGTTAACTCAAAAATTGCAACAAAAAAAAAGCAATCCATTTTTCATGGGGTGACACATCAATTCAGAATCGATTCAAATTGATTCTTGCAGAATATTATCTGGTTTGAAAGGAAAACCTGTCCATTGCAATTTACACGTTAGAAAAGCCATGCTTGGCTGCAGGCAAATGACGGAATTGTGCAGCAAGTAAAAAGACTAAAATATATTTATTTATATGGCACAGTTTAAAAACATACACTATTGCCGCAGAGTGCTATACAGATTAAAATAATAATAATAATAATTATAATAATAATAATAATAATAATAATTATAACAATAATTCTAATAATAATGAAGAAAAAACAAAAGCAAAAATCAAAATTCAATCTAAAATCAAAAGATACAATGAAAATAAAACGTAAAATTTATATAAAAATAAAATAGATTAAAAAAATAAATAATTTAAGTAGCACAATTTTAAAACAGCCACTACTGCTAAAGAGGGCTATTCGGATTAAAATAAAGAGACAAAAACACAAATGACGGCAAAAGTTAAAAAATACAAATAAAAAATACAATAAAAAAAATAAAATACAACTTAAAATTTGAATTAAATAGATAAAAAAGTAAATACAAAATTAATTAATTTACTGTATTTATTTCGCACAATTTTAAAACAGCCACTACTGCCAAAGAGGGCTGTTCTGATTAAAATAAAAAGACAAAAACACAAATGACAGTATCAATAAAAAAATAAAAATAAAAAGTAATAATAAAATGCAACTTGAAATTGAAACAAAATAGATAAAAAATTAAATACAAAATTAATTCATTTACTGTGTTTGTATAGCACAATTTTAAAACAGCCACTACTGCCAAAGAGGGCTGTTCGGATTAAAATAAAGAGACAAAAACACAAATGACAGTAAAAGTAAAAAAAAAAAAAAAAAAAATACAAAAAAAGTGATAATAATATGGAACTTGTAATTTAGATAAAATAGATAAAAAAGTAAATACAAAATGAATTAATTTACTGTATTTATATAGCACAATTTTAAAACAGCCACTACTGCCAAAGAGGGCTGTTCAGATTAAAATAAAGAGTCAAAAACACAAATGGGAGTAAGTTAAAAACATAAAAATAAAAAATAAAATACAATAATAAAATGCAACTTGAAATTTGAATAAAATAGATAAACACGTAAATACAAAATGAATACATTTACTGTATTTATATAGCACAATTTTAAAAAACCCACTAATGCCAAAAAGAGGGCTGTACAGAATAAATTAAAGAGAAAAAAACAACAAAAGTAAACCCATCCATCCATCCATCATCTTCCGCTTATCCGAGGTCGGGTCACGGGGGCAACAGCCTAATCACGGAAACCCAGACTTCCCTCTCCCCAGCCACTTCGTCTAGCTCTTCCCGGGGGATCCCGAGGCGTTCCCAGGCCAGCCGGGAGACATAGTCTTCCCAACGTGTCCTGGGTCTTCCCCGTGGCCTCCTACCGGTTGGACGTACCCTAAACACCTCCCTAGGGAGGCGTTCGGGTGGCATCCTGACCAGATGCCCGAACCACCTCATCTGGCTCCTTTCGATGTGAAGGAGCAGCGGCTTTACTTTGAGTTCCTCCCGGATGGCAGAGCTTCTCACCCTATCTCTAAGGGAGAGCCCCGCCACACGGCGGAGGAAACTCATTTCGGCCGCTTGTACCCGTGATCTTATCCTTTCGGTCATGACCCAAAGCTCATGACCATAGGTGAGGATGGGAACGTAGATCGTCCGGTAAATTGAGAGCTTTGCCTTCCGGCTCAGCTCCTTCTTCACCACAACGGATCGGTACAACGTCCGCATTACTGAAGACGCCACACCGATCCGCCTGTCGATCTCACGATCCACTCTTCCCTCACTCGTGAGCAAGACTCCTAGGTACTTGAACTCCTCCACTTGGGGCAGGGTCTCCTCCCCAACCCGGAGATGGCATTCCACCCTTTTCCGGGTGAGAACCATGGACTCGGACTTGGAGGTGCTGATTCTTATTCCGGTCACTTCACACTCGGCTGCGAACCGATCCAGCGAGAGCTGAAGATCCCGGTCAGATGAAGCCATCAGGACCACATCATCTGCAAAAAGCAGAGACCTAATCCTGCGGTTACCAAACCGGAACCCCTCAACGCCTTGACTGCGCCTAGAAATTCTGTCCATAAAAGTTATGAACAGAATCGGTGACAAAGGACAGCCTTGGCGGAGTCCAACCCTCACTGGAAATGTGTTCGACTTACTGCCGGCAATGCGGACCAAGCTCTGGCACTGATCGTACCGGGAGCGGAACGCCACAATAAGACAGTCCGATACCCCATACTCTCTGAGCACTCCCCACAGGACTTCCCGGGGGACACGGTCGAATACCTTCTCTAAGTCCACAAAGCACATGTAGACTGGTTGGGCAAACTCCCATGCACCCTCAAGAACCCTGCCGAGAGTATAGAGCTGGTCCAGAGTTCCACGACCAGGACGAAAACCACACTGTTCCTCCTGAATCCGAGGTTCGACTATCCGGCATAGCCTCCTCTCCAGTACACCTGAATAAACCTTACCGGGAAGGCTGAGGAGTGTGATCCCACGATAGTTGGAACACACCCTCCGGTCCCCCTTCTTAAAGAGAGGAACCACCACCCCGGTCTGCCAATCCAGAGGTACCGCCCCCGATGTCCACGCGATGCTGCAAAGTATTGTCAACCAAGACAGCCCCACAGCATCCAGAGCCTTGAGGAACTCCGGGCGGATCTCGTCCACCCCTGGGGCCTTGCCACCGAGGAGCTTTTTAACTACCTCAGCGACCTCAGCCCCAGAAATAGGAGAGTCCACCACGGATTCCCCAGGCACTGCTTCCTCATAGGAAGACGTGTTGGTGGGATTGAGGAGGTCTTCGAAGTATTCCTTCCACCTATCCACAAAATCCGCAGTTGAGGTCAGCAGAACACCATCCGCACCATACACGGTGTTGATAGTGCACTGCTTCCCCTTCCTGAGGCGGCGGACGGTGGTCCAGAATCGCTTCGAAGCCGTCCGGAAGTCGTTTTCCATGGCTTCCCCGAACTCCTCCCATGTCCAAGTTTTTGCCTCCGCGACCGCTGAAGCTGCACACCGCTTGGCCTGTCGGTACCCGTCCACTGCCTCTGGAGTCCTATGAGCCAAAAAGACCCGATAGGACTCCTTCTTCAGCTTGACGGCATCCCTCACCGCTGGTGTCCACCAAGGGGTTTTAGGATTGCCGCCCCGACAGGCCCCAACTACCTTGTGGCCACAGCTCCGTACCCAGATTTCCCTCGCCCGGATGCGGGTCACCGGGGCCCCCCTCTGGAGCCAGGCCCGGAGGTGGGGCACGATGGCGAGCGCCTGGTGGCCGGGCCTGTTCCCATGGGGCCCGGCCGGGCACAGCCCGAAGAGGCAACGTGGGTCACCCCTCTAATGGGCTCACCACCCATAGCAGGGGCCATAGAGGTCGGGTGCATTGTGAGCTGGGCGGCAGCCGAAGGCAGAGCACTTGGCGGTCCGATCCTCGGCTACAGAAGCAAAAGTAAACCATAAAATTTAAATTAAATTTAAAATTGAAATAAAATAGATAAAAACGTAAATACCAAATTAATTAATTTACTGTATTTTTATAGCACAATTTTAAAAGAGCCACTACTGCCACAGAGGGCTGTATGTCACGTTGGAAACACATCGTGATGCGCGTTGGGTCAACCCAGGATGCACGAGGACCAAGACAGGCAGGAATTGCAGGTAGGACTTGATTTGATATACCAAAATAAAAGAACACTGGTACAAAACAGGCAAAAGAAAAGCCTTGCCGAACGCACAGTAAGCTAAACTAAAACTTAGCATGGAGTCCAAGAGTCCAATAGTAGCGTGCCGAGCTAAGGAGCTACTTAGCAAAGATACAAAGACTAGGAAATGCCAACGTGAGTGTTGCATATAGCAAACAACGGATCAAGACCGAACTGAGGTCGAAGGCAGGCTTAAATAGTAAAGCAATATTCAAAACACAGGTGCGCGTCAAAAACAAGAGCAGGTGGAACAAATGTGAAACCATGGTAACAAGATAAAACAAGGACGAGCCAAACCAGGGATCGGAAGAGTCCAAAAACAAACAGGAAACCCAAAAGGACTTTAAAAACCAAAACAATATACGGTCCGGGCGGCGGATCATAACACTGTACAGATTAAAAATAAATTCTAATAAAAATTATAATGAAATACAAATAAATTAAAATGACTTGATTTGTTTATATAGCAAAATTACAAAATAGCCAGAGTGCTGTAGAGATAAAAATAAAACACAATAATAAAGTAAAAAATAAAACAAAATGAAAATGATAAGTAAGCGTAAAATATACAATTCTAACAAAGCCTAAAATTAAACTAGAAAAAATACAAAATACAAAATGAAAACAAAAAATAGAATAAAACAAACAATCAATCAAATCACATCAACTTTATTTATAAAGCACATTTAAAATTTACCACAGGAGTAGCCAAAGTGCTGTACAATGGGGAGGTTTAAAGATAATACGAGGACCGAGCAAACAACACAACACAAACATCCATCCATCCATCCATTTTCTACCGCTTATTCCCTTTCGGGGTTGCGGGGGGCGCTGGCGCCTATCTCAGCTACAATCGGGCGGAAGGCGGGGTACACCCTGGACAAGTCGCCACCTCATCGCAGGGCCAACACAGATAGACAGACAACATTCACACTCACATTCACACACTAGGGCCAATTTAGTGTTGCCAATCAACCTATCCCCAGGTGCATGTCTTTGGAAGTGGGAGGAAGCCGGAGTACCCGGAGGGAACCCACGCATTCACGGGGAGAACATGCAAACTCCACACAGAAAGATCCCGTGCCTGGATTTGAACCCAGGACTGCAGGACCTTCGTATTGTGAGGCAGACGCACTAACCCCTCTGCCACCGTGAAGCCCCAACACAAACAGAACATGATAAAAAATAAATAAATAAAACATAAAAACAGGTTCACAGCAGCTGTATAATGGGGCGCCATTGCAGGATGGATATCACTTAGTGTTAAAAGCCAAGGAATAAAAGTATGTTTTTAAGAGAGATCTAAAAACAGGAAGACAGGAGGCTTGTCTAACACTCAATCAATCAATCAATGTTTATTTATATAGCCCTAAATCACAAGTGCCTCAAAGGGCTGCACAAACCACAACAACATCCTCGGTAGGGCCCAAATAAGGGCAAGGAAAAACTCACCCCAGTGGGACGTCGACCATGATGACTATGAGAAACCTTGGAGAGGACCAAATATGTGGGCTGCCCCCCCCTCCCCCCCAGGGGACCGAAAGCAATGGATGTCGAGCGGATCTAACATGATATTGTGAAAGTCCAATCCATAGTGGATCTAACGTAACCGTGAGAATCAAGTCCAAAGTGGATCCAATATAGTAGCGAGAGTCCCGTCCAAAGTGGAGCCAGCAGGATCCGCCTCCCAAGCGGAGGCGGATCAGCAGCGCAGAGATTTCCCCAAACGATGCATAGGCGAGCGGTACATCCTGGGTCCCGACTCTGGACGAGCGGTCCATCCTGGGTCCCGATTTAGGACAGCCAGTACTTCATCCATGGCCACCAGACCGGACCCCCTCCACAAGGGAGGGGGGGACATAGGAGAAAAAAGAAAAGAAACGGCAGATCAACTGGTCTAAAAAAGGGGGTTTATTTAAAGGCTAGAGCAGGGGTCACCAACGCGGTGCCCGCGGGCACCAGGTCGCCCGTAAGGACCAGATGAGTCGCCCGCTGGCCTGTTCTAAAAATAGCTCAAGTAGCAGCACTTACCAGTGAGCTGCTACTATTTTTTAAATTGTATTTATTTACTAGCAAGCTGGTCTCGCTCTGCTCGACATTTTTAATTCTAAGAGACACAAAACTCAAATAGAATTTGAAAATCCAAGAAAATATTTTAGAGACTTGGTCTTCACTTGTTTAAATAAATTCATTTATTTTTTACTTTGCTTCTTATTACTTTCAGAAAGACAATTTTAGAGAAAAAATGCAACCTTAAAAATGATTTTAAGATTTTTAAACATATACCTTTTTACCTTTTAAATTCCTACCTCTTCTTTCCTGACAATTTAAATCAATGTTCAAGTCAATTTATTTTTTTATTGCAAAGAATTATCAATACATTTTAATATAATTCTTAATTTTAGCTTCTGTTTTTTCGCCGACGATTATTTGTGAAATATTTCTTCAAACTTATTATGTCGTGTTTTGTGCGGCTGCAGGCAGGTGAAGATCTGGTTCCAGAACAGAAGGACGAAGGCCAAGAATCTCATGAAGGCGCGAGTGCGGTACGCCACTCCACTCCAACATCACTCTCTCACGGAAAAAATGACGACTCAGGCGTTTGTATGTTATTAATTAAGCTCATTCCCTTGCAGCCGCACGGTCTCGCCAGTCGGATGGTGAGGTCACCGTTTTGGAGCGACATCTTAAAAGCGTTGTCATGACGTCGCTGCAGCATCACAGCAGGAACTTTTGGTCAAAAACAGACGAATGAGCAAATATTCCGCACACAGAAGTGACCCGAAACGCACAAACCGAATAAAACGACTGGAAAAAGCTGCGATCACATGCATGCAGGAAAAAAAACAACTGCATGAGTGAAATACTGCAAGTTCACAAAACAAAATGAAGCCATAGGCTGATTTTTCTTTTTTCTTTTCGTGGAGTCTTTGTTAAAAACTGGCTGTATGAATGACATGGTCGCTCTAAAATACTATAAAATACTACAAAACCAGTGAAGTTGAGCTGAGAAACGTTTTTGTTTTTTTTGCAAATAATAATTAACTTAGAATTTAATGGCAGCAACACAGGATTGGCAGAGGAGCATTTTTACCACTGTGTTACATCACCTTTTCTTTTAACAACACTCAGTAAACGTTTGGGAACTGAGGAAAACAATTTTTGCAGCTTTTTAGGTGGAATTCTTTCCCATTCTTGCTTGATGTACAGCTCACATTTTTCAACAGTCCGGAGTTTCTGTTGTGGTATCATAGGCTTCATAATGCGCCACATATTTTCAATGGGAGACAGGTCTGGACTATGGGCAGGCCAGTCTAGTACCCGCACTCTTTTACTATGAAGCCACGTTGTTGTAACACGTGGCTTGGCATTGTTTTGCTGAAATAAGCAGGGGCGTCCATGATAACATACATTATGTTGCGCCAAAACCTGTATGTACCTTTCAGCATGAATGGTGCCTTCACAGATGTGTAAGTTACCCACGCCTTGGGCACTAATACACCCCCATACCATCACAGATGCTGGCTTTTGAATTTTGCGTCGATAACAGTCTCCATGGGTGGTTCGCTTCCCCTTTGGTCCGGATGACACAATGTCGAATATTTCCAAAGACAATTTGAAATGTGGACTCGCCAGACCACAGAACACATTTCCACTTTGCATCAGTCCATCTTAGATGATTTCGGGCCCAACGAAGCCGGCAGCATTTCTGGGTGTTGTTGATAAATGGCTTTGCCTTTGCATAGTATAATTTTAACTTGCCCTTACAGTTGTAGCGACTAACTGTAGTTACTGACAGTGGATTTCTGAAGTGTCCCTGAGCCCATGTGGTAATATAATATCCTTTACAGACTGATGTTGCTTTTTGATGCAGTACCGCCTGAGAGCTCGAGGGTCACAGGCTTTGCCGCTTACGTGCAGTGATTTCTCCATATTCTTTTGATGATGATAATACGGAGCAGAGATAGTGAAATCCCTAAATTCCTTGCAATAGGTGGTCGAGAAATGTTGTTCTTAAACTGTTGGAAAATTTGCTCACGTTTTTGTTCACAAAGTTGTGACCAACGCCCCATCCTTGTTTGTGAATAACTGAGCATTTCATGGAAGCTGTTTTTATACCCAATCATGGCACCCACCTGTGCCCAATTAGACTGTTCACTTGTGGGGTGTTCCAAATAAGTGTTTGATGAGCATTCCCGAACTTTCTCAATCTTTTTTGCCACTTGTGCCAGCTTGTGTGAAACACATTGCAGGCATCAAATTCCAAATGAGCTAATATTAGCAAAAAAATCACAAAGTTTTACAGTTTGAACGTTAAATATCTTGTCTTTGCAGTCTATTCAATTGAATATAAGTTGAAAATGATTTGCAAATCATTGTATTTTGTTTTTATTTTCACAACGGGCCAACTTCACTGCTTCTGGGGTTTGTACAGTCTGTAAATTTGAGGGTTTTATTTTTTTTTTCTTTTGTGTGTCCTTTTTTTTTTTTAGCATTTGCAGCATTTTTCTTTTGAGTCTGTTTTTGATTCATATCCAAACCCCGTTTCCATATGAGTTGGGAAATTGTGTTAGATGTAAATATAAACGGAATACAATAATTTGCAAATCATTTTCCACCCATATTCAGTTGAATATGCTACAAAGACAAGATTTTTTATGTTAAAACTCATAAACTTTTTTTTTTTTTTGCAAATAATCATTAACTTTAGAATTTGATGCCAGCAACATGTGACAAAGAAGTTGGGAAAGGTGGCAATAAATACTGATAAAGTTGAGGAATGCTCATTAAACACTTATATGAAACATCCCACAGGTGTGCAGGCTAATTGGGAACAGGTGGGTGCCATGATTGGGTATAAAAGCAGCTTCCATGAAAAGCGAAGTAATTCACAAACAAGGATGGGACGAGGGTCACCACTTTGTAAGCAAATTGTCGAACAGATTTAGAACAACATTTCTCAACGAGCTATTGCAAGGAATTTAGGGATTTTACCATCTACAGTCCGTAAAATCATCAAAAAGTTCAGAGAATCTGGAGAAATCACTGCATGTAAGCGATGATATAACCGACTTTTGATCCCTCAGGCAGTACTGCATCAAAAACCAACATCAGTGTGTAAAGGATATCACCACATGGGCTCAGGAACACTTAATAAAACCACTGTCAGTAACTACAGTTGGTCGCTACATCTGTAAGTGCAAGTTAAAACTCTAATATGCAAAGCCAAACCCATTTATCAACAATATCCTGAAACACCGCCTAAGATGACTGATATAAAGTGGAAAGGTGTTCTGTAGTCTGACGAGTCCACATTTCAAATTATATTTGGAAACAGAGGACGTGGTGTGCTCCAGAACAAAGAGGAAAATAACCATTCGGATTGTTATAGGCGCAAAGTTGAAAAGCCAGTATCTGTGATGGTATGGGGGTGTATTAGTGCCCAAGGCATGGGTAACTTACACATCTGTGAAGGCACCATTAATGCTGAAAGGTCCATACAGATTTTGGAGCAACATATGTTGTCATCCAAGCAATGTTATCATGGACGCCCCAGCTTATTTCAGCAAGACAAGTGTTACAACAGCGTGACTTCGTAAAAAAAGAGTGCGGGTACTTTCCTGGCCCGCCTGCAGTCCAGACCTTTCTCCCATCGAAAATGTGTGGCGCATTATGAAGCATAAAATACGACAGCGGAGACCCCGGACTGTTGAACGACTGAAGCTCTACATAAAACAAGAATGGGAAAGAATTAAACTTTCAAAGCTTCAACAATTAGTTTCCTCAGTTCCTAAACGTTTATTGAGTGTTGTTAAAAGAAAAGGTGATGTAACACAGTGGTGAACATGCCCTTTCCCAACTACATTGGCACATGTTGCAGTCATGAAATTCTAAGTTAATTGTTATTTGCACAAAAAAAAAATTAAGTTTATGAGTTTGAACATCAAATATCTTGTCTTTGTAGTGTATTCAACTGAACATGGGTTGAAAAGGATTTGCAAATCATTGTATTCCGTTTATATTTACATGCAACACAATTTCCCAACTCACATGGAAACTTCTTTTCATGCCTAAAAGCATTAAAAAGGCAAGGCTGACCTGCAACAAAAAATGTTTTTTATACAACTGGCGTAGTTTGACCCTGGAACAGGTTGTTTCAATTTTCCAAAGAAAAATATTTGAACTCCAAAGAACAACGTGTATTATTTGAGCATATTATTACAGAAAATATAATCAATTTGGTCCACTGTGTACATTTTTGATGCAAATATATTTGAAAAAGAAGATTTTTTAAAATAATAATAAAACAGAGTAAATAATTAAATAAAAAATAATACTAATACAACTCTGTGATATCATGGTTGTAGTTTACAATTGCACTATATGTTTATGTTTTAAAGCGGACAACTTTTCTTCAAGCCATGCATGAGAACTTAAAGAGTCAAGGCTAACCTCTAACAAAAAATTTTGTTTATGAAATGGGGACAGTTTGACCCTGGAACAGATCATTTCAATTTTCCAAAAGAAAATATTTGAACTCCAAAAAACAAAGTGGATTTTATGAGTGTATTATAGAAAATTACATGAAATGGGTCCACTTTCAAGTAAATATATTTGAAAAAGTGGATTTTTTAAATAATTACACAATAAAATGCATAATTAAATAAATAATAATACTAGTCAAACCCTTTGTTGTCATGTTTTTAGCTTATAATTGCACTATATGTTTATGTTTGAAAGCGGTTAACTTCTTTTTACAATGCAAGGCTGAGCTGTAACACTAAATGTTGTTTATAAAATGAGGACAGTTTGACCCTGGAACAGATCATTTTGATTTTCCAAAGGAAAATATTTGAACTCCAAAGAACAAAGAGGATTATTTGAGCGTATTATTATAGAACATGATATGAAATGGGTTTGCTGTGTACATTTTTCAAGCAAACATATTTGAAAAAGGAGATTGTTTTAAATAATAATTTAAAATAGTATAAAAATAATTTGACAAATAATAACATTAAACAATATTGATTCAATAAAAATGTATCAAATAATAAAACCCTTTGTTGTCATGTAATTTATTATTATTATTTATAATGTATTTTATATTATTTCATTAATTTCAAATTTTTCAAAGATATTTGCATGAAAAATGTACACCGAGGACCAATTTTATGTCATTTTCTACAATATTACGCTCAAAAAATCCACTTTGCTCTTCGGAGTTCAAATATTTTCATTTGGAATTCAGATATTATCTCTTCCAGGGTCAAACTGTCCCCATTGTATAAAAAATAACAAACAAAAAATCAAAACATTTAGTGTTACAGATCAGTCTGACATTTGTACGTTCTCATGCAGGCTGATGAGAAAAATAGGTAGGGACTGCTCAATAACTGACGAAAAATACATTTACATACAGTGCTGTGCTAAAATAAATCAACTAAATTAGTAATGAATTTGTTTTTTTCAATCAAATTTAAGTGCAAGTGAAAATACAGCTTTCCCACTTTAGTCGTATTTTTTGCGCTTTTGACATTTCTCTATGACAGTGGTTCTTAACCTGGGTTCGATCGAACCCTAGGGGTTCGGTGAGTCGGCCTCAGGGGTTCGGCGGAGGGCAAGACACACCCGACTCATCACGTAAATAAAAACTTTATGGATACCCCTAAACAATGTTCCCTCCAATTTTCCATCTGATTTGCAGGTGTGTAATTTGTTGTGGTTCATTTTGTGCACCAGTAAAAAAGACACATACAACTTTGTCTTGAATTTGAAAAATATATATATATTTTTTTATTTTTCACCAAAGAAGGGTTCGGTGAATGCGCAAATGAAACTGCTGGGGTTCGGTACCTTCAACAAGTTTAAGAACCACTGCTCTATGACTTTAGTTCCAGACTTCTTCTGTTTGTTTGATATTGTCATTACAGCCACAAGTGGTGGACAAGTGTATTACAAATGAGAAAGACATTTTTGGTGACGTTTTGGCGGGCGCTGAATGGGCCCTGGGGTTAAGAAACACTAGTGTAAATGATATAAAGGGCTATTCTTAAAAAAACAACACAAAAAAGACGTAATTTTTACAGTCATGTGTGCAGTTTATTGTATTGTAATATGTCATGTTTTTGCTGTATAAAAGGGTGAAAATACATTGTTTGGACTGGTCCGATAAATAAATAAAATAAAATAAAAACACTTTTTATCTTTACACTTGATGTGTTTTATCAATATGTACTGTGCCTGTTTGAATGTAATAAAAAAAAGGGAAATAAAATAAATAGTGAAAAATAATAAATTAAATGTAATCAGTTGAAAAAAAAACTAAATTTAATAAAGTCAAATATGAGCGGATGGACAGGACTGATTAAAAATATAAATAAATTAAAATAAAAAAAAATTGAAAAAAAATCTATATTTAATCAAATCAAATACGTGACTGGCTGGACAGGACAGAAAATAAATAAATAAATTAATTAATTAAATTAAATCAATTACAAATTTAATAGAGTGAAATATCTAAGTGGCTGGACAGGACAGGTAAAACAAATAATTAATTAAATAAAATAAGTTAAAAATAATATTTTATCAAGTCAAATCGCTGAGTAGCTGGACAGGACAGAAAAAAAATAATAAATAAATAAAATAAAATACATTAAAAATCGATATTTAATGGAGTCAAATACCTGAGTGGCTGGACAGGACAGATACAAAAATATAAATAAATAAATAAAATAAAAAAAATAAAAAAAATTCACATTTAATAAAGTCAGATACCTGAGTGGCTGGACAGGACATATAAGTAATAACAATAATAAAAAAAAAAAATACATAAATCGATATTTAATAGAGTCGAATACCTGAGTGGCTGGACATGACAGGCAAAAAAATAAACAAATAAATAAAATAAAATGCATTAAAATCAATATTTAATACAGTGAAATACCTGAGTGGCTTGACAACATTGCTTGAAAAAAAAAATAAAATAAATAAATTAAAAAATATATATATATATATATATTTTTTAATTAACAATCATTACAAATAAGAATCGTGATTGATCTGATAATATTATATCAGATATCAGATAAGCTTTGTGATGTATCAGATGGTATGTGGGGGTTTTTTTACCCTTTGCGTTCATATTTCGCTGTTTTTCATGCATTTTTGTTGCGTTTTGCTTGATAATAAAATATGTCCATAAAGAGGAGGTGTGACGTTCATATGTTGTCAATATTCAGTGTTTTATCGTTCATAGTTAATATTGTAGATCCCACATTCTTTATTTTCATGGACATTTTGGGTGTCTTATTCAGTGAAAAAAAATCAATCAGACAATCAGACATTATTGTGAGGTTTTGTCATAGTGTTCCTAAAAATAGCCCCAGGCTCAAAATAACTGCCAAAGTCTGTCTTACATAGTATTGATCATAAATGAAGGATTCTATCATAGAAATGGAATTATTAACTCAAATTATCATCAAATTTGGACTAAAATGTCTTTCTTTGAGGAATTTCTGCATTGAGTCTGCAAAAACAACACAAAAACTCCCCGTGTGTGTGTTCTTGTACATCAACAAGGAAAAGTAGCTTCCATATGAGGAGGTGTGAACAAGTTAGGACATAAATCCTGGTCCCAATACAGGAAAAAAAACATTGCATCTAAGGGAGAATGTCTCATTTGCACTCCTGGTGGTGAAATCTATCAAAATGAGGGTGGTCCCAAAAAGGAGGGATTTTTCAAATTGACTGTGTGTGTAGGTTTTAAAAGGGCTCCCCCTCTGGTCAACATATGAAATAACAAGTGTGTGTAAGAAGTTGATATGCGCCCCTTTTGGCCACAATTAATTACAAAAAAAATAATGTATATAAAGACATACTGTAATAACTTGAAGTAAATAATGAAGATTAAAAACCAATTACAAACCAAAAATATAAAAAAAAAATTAAATAGCTAAAATCAGTCTTTTCGTTTTTTTTCTTGTAAAATTGGGAACAATTTCTGATATTCTTTCTGTTTCTGTAATATTACAATATTTTCTGATAAAATATGACTTTTTATTGTAAAATTAGTACTTTTTAATAAAAGCTGATGACATTTGTCGTATAAAAATCTGACTTATCAAAGAAGGCCTTTTTTTTTGTTCTAGTAAAACAGTGACATTTTTTAGTAAAACTGTGACTTTTGTCTTCATTTTGCCAAGTAAAATTCAGATTATTATTATAATATTGCTAAAATTTTCAAGTTTTCTTTCTAAATTGTGACTTTTCTTGTACAATTGTGACTGTTATTGAGTAAAATTACAACTTTTATCATTACATTGCACAAATGTTCAGTTTTTCCTGTAAAACTTTGACTTGGGTTGAGTAAAATTCAAACTTTTATTATAACACTGCCAAAATTCTATGTTTTTCTTGTGAAATTGTGACCTTTTAACAGGTTGGGACACAAATCATGGTCCCAATACGTAAAACCATCGCATCAAATAGAGGACTGTACTAGAGTTCGTGAACATTGCTTCAAAGTCTGGATTTTTTCGTTGATTTAATGTGCATGCAAAAGTAGACATTGACATATGTAAAGGCAGCAATAAATAATTAATACTTTTTGCTGAAAAATGGTGACATTTGTCATATAGAAATCTGACTTTTATTACGGTACTGCCCATTTTTTGTTGTTCTTGTAAAATACTGAATTTGTTTTAGTAAAATTGTGACTTTTGCAATTTAGTAAACTAACCCGGCCGTATTGGCATGTGTTGCAATGTTAATATTTCATCATTGATATATAAACTATCAGACTGCGTGGTGGGTAGTAGTGGGTTTCAGTAGGCCTTAAAGAGATCTGCATTTTTCTCAGGTCTCAAGAAGGTAAGAAATACAAGAATGTGTCGTGTGTGTGTGTGTGTGTTCTTGTATTTCTACCCTTCTTGAGACATCAACAAGGAAAAGTACCTTCCATATGAGGAGGTCTGAACAAGTTCCCAATATTGAAAACCATTGCATCTAATAGAGAGCCTAATACTAGAGTCCGTGAACATTGCGCCAAAGTCAGGATTTTTTTTGTTGTTGATTTAATGTGCATACAAAAGTAAACATTGACATGTGCAAAGGCAGTAATAAATAATTTATAATTTTTACTGAAAAATGGTGACATTTGTCAAAAAGAAATTTGACTTTTATCACAGTATTGCCCATTTTTTGTTGTTCTTGTTAGATAGTGAATTTTTTTTTTTAGTAAAATTGTGACTTTTGTCATAATCTTGCAACGTAAAATTCCAATTGCTATTATAATATTGACAACATTTTTAAGTTTTCTTTCAAAATTGTGACTTTTGTGGAGTAAAATTACAACTTTTTTCTTAAAACTGCCAAAATGTTAAGCTTTTCTTGTAAAATTGCGACTGTTATTGAGTAAAATTTCAACGTTTATCACAACATTGCATAAATGTTCCAGTTTTTCTTGTAAAACTTTGACTTGCGTTGAGTAAAATTCCAACATTTTTTTTTTTATGATACTGACAAAGTTTTTCTTGCGAAATTTTGACCTATTTCTAGGGAAATTCCAACTCATTTATCACAATGAGCTTTTTTTTATACATTTGCATACCATGTATATATCATTAATGTTGTAAATACACTTCTTTATATATCTAGAATGGGTGGTCTTAAAGAGGTCGGCATTTTTCTCAGGTCTCAAGAAGGTAAGAAACACAAGAATGTGTCGTGTCGTGTGTGTGTGCGTGTTCTTGTATTTCTACCCTTCTTGAGACATCAACAAGGAAAAGTACCTTCCATATGAGGAGGTGTGAACAAGTTCCCAATATTGAAAACCATTGCTTCTAATAGAGAGCCTAATACTAGAGTCCGTGAACATTGCTCCAAAGTCAGGATTTTTTTTGTTGTTGATTTAATGTGCATACAAAAGTAAACATTGACATGTGCAAAGGCAGTAATAAATCATTTATAATTTTTACTGAAAAACGGTGACATTTGTCAAAAAGAAATTTGACTTTTATCATAGTATTGCCCATTTTTTGTTGTTCTTGGAAAATCCATCCATCCATCCATCCATTTTCTACCGCTTATTCCCTTTCGGGGTCGCGGGGGGCGCTGGCGCCTATCTCAGCTACAATCGGGCGGAAGGCAGGGTACACCCTGGACAAGTCGCCACCTCATCGCAGGGCCAACACAGATAGACAGACAACATTCACACTCACATTCACACTCTTGGAAAATAGTGATTTTTTTTTTAGTAAAATTGTGACTTTTGTCATAATTTTGCAAAGTGAAATTCCAATTGCTATTATAATATTGACAACATTTTTAAGTTTTCTTTCAAAATTGTGACTTTTGTGGAGTAAAATTACGACTTTTTTCTTAAAACTGCCAAAATGTTAAGGTTTTCTTGTAAAATTGAGAGTGTTATTGAGTAAAATTTCAACTTTTATCACAACATTGCACAAATGCTCCAGTTTTTCTTGTAAAACTTTGACTCGCGTTAAGTGAAATTCAAACTTTTTTTTTTTTTATGATACTGACAAAGTTTTTCCAGGGAAATTTTGACCTATTTCTTGGGAAATTCCAACTCATTTATCACAACAAGCTTTTTTATATATTTGTATAGTATATATATATATTATTCATGTTGTAAATATACTTCTTTATATATCTAGGATGGGTGGTCCTAAAGAGGTCGGCATTTTTCTCAGGTCTCAAGAAGGTAAGAAACACAAGAATGTGTCGTGTCGTGTGTGTGTGTGTGTGTGTGTGTGTGTGTGTGTGTGTGTGTGTGTGTGTGTGTTCTTGTATTTCTACCCTTCTTGAGACATCAACAAGGAAAATTACCTTCCATATGAGGAGGTGTGAACAAGTTCCCAATATGGAAAACCATTGCATCTAATAGAGAGCCAAATACTAGAGTCCGTGAACATTGCTCCAAAGTCAGAATTTTTTGTTGTTGTTGATTTAATGTGCATACAAAAGTAAACATTGACATGTGCAAAGGCAACAATAAATAATTAATACTTTTTACTGAAAAATGGTGGCATTTGTCGTAAAGAAATTTGACTTTTATCCCAGTATTGCCCATTTTTTGTTGTTCTTGTAAAATAGTGATTTTTTTTAATTTAAAATTGTGACTTTTGTCATAATCTTGCAAAGTAAAATTCCAATTGCTATTATAATATTGACAAAATGTTCAAGTTTTCTTTCAAAATAGTGACTTTTAAAATTACGATTTGTTTTTCTTAAAACTGCTAAAATTTTAAGGTTTTCTTGTAAAATTGAGACTGTTATTGAGTAAAATTTGAACTTTTATCACAACATTGCACAAATGTTCCAGTTTTTCTTGTAAAACTTTGACTCGCGTTGAGTAAAATTCAAACTTTTTTTTTTTTATAATACTGACAAAGTTTTTCCAGGGAAATTTTGACCTATTTCTTGGGAAATTCCAACTCATTAATCACAACAAGCTTTTTTATATATTTGTGTAGTATATATATATATTATTCATGTTGTAAATATACTTCTTTATATATCTAGGATGGGTGGTCCTAAAGAGGTCGGCATTTTTCTCAGGTCTCAAGAAGGTAAGAAACACAAGAATGTGTCGTGTGTGTGTGTGTGTGTGTGTGTGTGTGTGTGTGTGTGTGTGTGTGTGTGTGTGTGTGTGTGTGTGTGTGTGTGCGTGTGTGTGTGTGTGTGTATGTGTGTGGGTGTGTGTGTGTGTGTGTGCCTCAGTAGCAGCAGACGAGTCCAAGTCTGAAACTTGAACCGCACAGCCAACAATTTCCCCCACTTCACCACTTTTATTGGGGCAATACACCCTCACATTCAATGAGTGTGTGATTGTGTGTGTGTGTGTGTGAGACGTGAACACACACACACACACACACACACACACACTCACACAAACACACACACATGAAAGAGTAGATTGTGTTTCAAATGAGCGGCAATAAAGTGCAGCAGCAGCAGCAGCAGCCTGTTCATCTGTGTGGGCCAACACTGATGCTCTTTATTGCCGGCTCATTGTCATTGGATCAACCTTAAACTATCAAAAGAAAATCGCCGCGGTTTATTTGTCCTCCGAGGTGGACGTGATGCCCGATAAGGCCTGCATTTGCATAGGGCCGCATCACACGTGACGGGAACATCCACTATATCAGCCAGCGTGGATTATTTCCCTGACACGTCCACGCAGATTGGACGGTAATCAACATTCCTCGTTATGTGCATCACGGGTGCAGCCGTTTACTTGCTTACATGTGCGGCGGGGCGATAGAGGAAATGACCTTATAAGGACATCACGGCTATAAGGTACGAAGGCGCCGCAACGTTAATAAATAGCGCAGAGGGGGTGATAACAATAATGCGGAGGACGCTCCAAGGTCAAAAGACGCAAGGCGCGGAGACATTTCCTCAGGGGAGGATGTGGTCAGTTACAGGGTCAAGCTGGAGCCGCCATGCAAACTTTAGTGACGGCCATGTTTTTGTGGTCAGGTTTGGTGGGTCATTAAAAACAAGGTCAACACGGGAAACAGGACACATGATTTTAATGACGACGCCTTCATGGACTTTTCAGTGGTCACTATTATAATGGTGGTCACTACAGTGGACATTATGATGGTGGTCACTACAGTGGACATTATGATGGTGGTCACTACAGTGGACATTATGATGGTGGTCACTACAGTGGACATTATAATGGTGGTCACTACAGCGGACATTATGATGGTGGTCACTACAGTGGACATTATGATGGTGGTCACTACAGTGGACATTATAATGGTGGTCACTACAGTGGACATTATAATGGTGGTCACTACAGTGGACATTATGATGGTGGTCACTACAGTGGACATTATAATGGTGGTCACTACAGTGGACATTATGATGGTGGTCACTACAGTGGACATTATAATGGTGGTCACTACAGTGGACATTATAATGGTGGTCACTACAGTGGACATTATGATGGTGGTCACTACAGTGGACATAATGATGGTGGTCACTACAGTGGACATTATGATGGTGGTCACTACAGTGGACATTATAATGGTGGTCACTACAGTGGACATTATAATGGTGGTCACTACAGTGGACATTATAATGGTGGTCACTACAGTGGACATTATGATGGTGGTCACTACAGTGGACATTATGATGGTGGTCACTACAGTGGACATTATAATGGTGGTCACTACAGTGGACATTATAATGGTGGTCACTACAGTGGACATTATAATGATGTCACCACAGTGGACATTATAGTGCTAGTCACTACATTAGACATAATGGTGGTCACTACAGTGGACATAAGTGTTACTAGAGTGGACATTATGATGATGTCACCACAGTGGACACTATAATGGTCACTACAGTTAACATTATAATGATCACTACAGTGGATATTATAATGGCCATTACAGTAGATATTATAATGGTGGTCACTACAGTGGACATAACGGTTACTACAGTGGACATTATAATGATGTCACCACAGTGGAAATTATATTGCTGGTCACTACATTAGACATAATGGTGGTCACTAAAGTGGACATAATAATGTGGGTCACTCTAGTGGACATCATTATGCGGGTCACTACGGTGGACATTATAATGCTGGTCACAACATTAGACATAATGGTGGTCACTACAGTGGACATTATAATGCGGGTCACTACAGTGGACATTATAATGGTCACTACAGTGGACATTATAATGGTGGTCACTACAGTGGACATTATGATGGTGGTCACTACAGTGGACATTATAATGGTGGTCACTACAGTGGACATTATAATGGTGGTCACTACAGTGGACATTATGATGGTGGTCACTACAGTGGACATTATAATGGTGGTCACTACAGTGGACATTATAATGGTGGTCACTACAGTGGACATTATAATGATGTCACCACAGTGGACATTATAGTGCTAGTCACTACATTAGACATAATGGTGGTCACTACAGTGGACATAAGTGTTACTAGAGTGGACATTATGATGATGTCACCACAGTGGTTACTATGATGGTCACTACAGTTAACATTATAATGATCACTACAGTGGATATTATAATGGCCATTACAGTAGATATTATAATGGTGGTCACTACAGTGGACATAATGGTTACTACAGTGGACATTATAATGATGTCACCACAGTGGAAATTATAGTGCTGGTCACTACATTAGACATAATGGTGGTCACTAAAGTGGACATAATAATGTGGGTCACTCTAGTGGACATCATTATGCGGGTCACTACGGTGGACATTATAATGCTGGTCACAACATTAGACATAATGGTGGTCACTACAGTGGACATTATAATGCTGGTCACAACATTAGACATAATGGTGGTCACTACAGTGGACATTATAATGCGGGTCACTACAGTGGACATTATAATGGTCACTACAGTGGACATTATAATGATCACTACAGTGGACATTATAATGGTCACTACAGTGGTGGTCACTACAGTGGACATTCTATTGGTCACTATAGTGGACATTATAATAGTCACTACAGTGGACATTATAATGGTGGTCACTACAGTGGACATAATAATGGTGGTCACTACAGTGTACATTATAATGTGGTCGTCACTATAGTGGACATTATGATGGTCACTACAGTGGACATTATAATGGTGGTCACTACAGTGGAAATTAAAATGGTCACTATAGTGGACATTATGATGTCACTACAGTGTACATTATAATGGTGGTCACTACAGTGTACATTATAATGGTGGTCACTACAGTGGACATTGTGATGGTGGTCATTACAGTGGACATTATAATGTGGTCGTCACTATAGTGGACATAATGATGGTCACTATAGTGGTCATTATGATGGTCACTATAGTGGACATTATAATGGTGGTCACTTCAGAGGACATTAGAATGGTCATTACAGTGGATATTATAATGGTCACTATTGTGGACACTACGGTCACTACAGTGGACATAATAATGGTGGTCACTACAGTGGACATAATAATGGTGGTCACTACAGTGGACATTATAACGGTGGTCACTACAGTGGACATTATAATTGTGGTCATTACAGTGGATATTATAATGTGGTCGTCACTATAGTGGACATAATGATGGTCACTATAGTGGACATAATGATGGTCACTATAGTGGTCATTATGATGGTCACTATAGTGGACATTATAATGGTGGTCACTTCAGAGGACATTAGAATGGTCATTACAGTGGATATTATAATGGTCACTATTGTGGACACTACGGTCACTACAGTGGACATAATAATGGTGGTCACTACAGTGGACATAATAATGGTGGTCACTACAGTGGACATTATAACGGTGGTCACTACAGTGGACATTATAATGGTGGTCATTACAGTGGACATTATAATGTGGTTGTCACTATAGTGGTCATTATAATGGTCACTATTGTGGACACTACGGTCACTACAGTGGACATAATAATGGTGGTCACTACAGTGGACATAATAATGGTGGTCACTACAGTGGACATTATAATGGTGGTCACTATAGTGGACATTATGATGGTCACTATAGTGGACATTTTAATGGTGGTCACTACAGTGTACATTATAATGGTGGTCACTATAGTGGACATTATGATGGTCACTATAGTGGACATTTTAATGGTGGTCACTACAGTGGGAATTAAAATGGTCACTATAGTGGACATTATGATGGTCACTATAGTGGACATTATAATGGTAGTCACTACAGTGGACATTATAATGGTGGTCACTACAGTGTACATTATAATGTGGTCATCACTATAGTGGACATTATGATGGTCACTATAGTGGACATTATAATGGCCATTACAGTGGATATTATAATGGTCACTACAGTGGACATTATAACGGCGGTCACTACAGCGGACATTATAATGTGGTCGTCACTATAGTGGACATTATGATGGTCACTATAGTGGACATTATGGTGGTCACTACAGAGGACATTAGAATGGTCAGTACAGTGGATATTATAATGGTCACTATCGTGGACACTACGGTCACTACAGTGGACATCAGATGGTCACTACAGTGGACATCATAAAAATATCCTGAGATAAATGATCATAACTTGTGTGTGAGACATTTAATTCATTGCTCCCAAGAATAGCCAAAGAAAAAGCAAGGGTGTACAAATTTGTTAATTAATTGTACTTAAAATCATGGGGTTTATAGTAAGTGTTCATAATAATGTTTATTTTAAGGTAGTATTAATAATGGTGTTTATAATAAGTGTCCATCATAACATTGTTTATAATAATAGCATTTAGAGTAATGGTGTTTATAAGATGGTATTTATAATAAAATGTTTTTAGTAAATATTCATAATAGGGTTTTAGTGTAAGTGTTAATAATAATGGTGTGTTTATAATAAGTGTTTTTAATAATGAGGTTTATGATAATGGTTTGTGTAACAACAGTGTTTATATAAAAAGTGATGATAAAAAAATAAATGTTTACTCAATAAGTTCCTGTAATATTATTATGATGACTATCCAACAATTTTATGATATAAAATGACAACTCCTGCGATGAGGTGGGGACTTGTCCAGGGTGTACGCTGCCTTCCGCCCGATTGTAGCTGACCCCAAAGGGAGTAAGCGGTACAAAATGGATGGAAAATGACAACTCAGACCATGAAATTTTTTCCTGTGGGTCACTTAAAAGAAAAAAAGACTTCCTCTGTGGTGTCGGGGCAGCAGATGGAGGCGACAGCGCCCCCTGGAGGCAGCCAGCTGCGTGTCTGCGAGCGCTCCAGGGTGCAGCAGCTAAATGACATTTTAGCAGCTGATTAATGTGTTCCTCTCTTTAATCCCAGACCTGCTGCCGGGGTTTATTCTGGCCCGATAAAGTGCCGCGGACATTTAGGGGGTGAAATATGGCCGCCTCTCGAGTGTTGGCTGAGCGCAGGCTGCTAAATGTGTGCTTGTTGTTGCAAACTGGTGGTTAGTGTGCGTGCATGGCGCGGCTACTTCTGGTAACTTTGAAATCAATTGAAGTGGATTTTATGGGACGTTAAATCTTATTGAAGGAGATGACAGAGGGGAACATTCTTATTTTAGAAATACGATGATGACACGTGATGGGCTTTTTTTTTCTATTATGAGTTTGGGACACTTTTTAAGTCCTCCAGTCAATAGGTGCTGTGACAGCATGCATGTGAGACCAAGCTACATTTGTTTACGTTTACTTCAGTGCTATAAGTGTCTCTAAAATATTACTTTTATTTTTTTAAATACTCAAACATCAAGTTTTAAATATATGTTTTATTAAATTATTTAAACACTTCCTGCATATATTTAAGGTGAAGTGCAGAATGTTAGAGAAGGTTTTGTCAAGTGAAATGAGTAAAACCGAGAACAATGGTAGGTATGAAAAACACTAACCTGTTTGATATTAATAGTCTGGGATGGACTTATTTTGTCTTTAAGTTGAAGTTGAGAGGTCATTCTTTTGCGACACCTAGTGGTCACATTAGTTTGTGACGTTGACCTCTTGGCGCAGTAAATAGCATGGTGCGGACACGTTTGTTACTGGATACTTTGCATGTGTAAGTAATATTTTATATTGACAAATGTGCTGTCTTACATAGCCTAACATATTTACATTTTGGAAATGGCTTGACTAAAATGGAATAGTATTTTCACATAACTAAATCTTATATATATATATATATATATATATATATGTATACATACACACACACACACACACAACAATATCTATATATGTATACATACATATATGCACAAATGTATATACATATTTATGAACGTATATATGTATATACTGTATACACACATATATGCACACACATATAATGTATATATACACACACAAAAAAATATATATATACACACATATATATATATTATATACTGTATATATGTGTGTGTGTGTATGTATATACATATCCATCCATCCATTTTCTACCGCTTATTCCCTTTCGGGGTCGCGGGGGGCGCTGGCGCCTATCTCAGCTACAATCGGGCGGAAGGCGGGGTACACCCTGGACAAGTCGCCACCTCATCGCAGGGCCAACACAGATAGACAGACAACATTCACACTCACATTCACACACATATATATATATATATATATATATATATATATATATATATATATATATATATATATATATATATATATATATATATATATATATATATGTATATATATATATATATATATATATATATATATATATATATATATATATATAGGGACAGCGTGGCGCAGTGGGAAAG
>NC_084619.1:58992717-59015217 GCF_033978795.1 Nerophis ophidion | reverse complement strand
TAAATATTGTTTTAAATGTGCAATAGCGACTTTGGCACACAAATACTTGCATGGAAAAATGAAATGAAATACCGAATCCCCCTCCCTTTTTATGCACATTAAACGAGGGTCTTTTCCCCCCCACATACTCCCATTTTTTATAATTTGTTTTGTTTTATGAATGAAAAGAGATAATGGAAGTGGACTTGTATGACTTGTGAGCCGCGCGCACGCACACACTTGTTAGTAAGCTTGTAAATGTCTCTGCTATTTCATTCAGCCTGTGTTGACTAATGAACATTACCACATCATTTATTTCGAAAGTATAAATAACAACACATACAAATAGAATACTATAAACCGCAACATGTAAATGGAAAAAAAAAAACAAAAAACAACGTTATGATTTTTAGATTTTCAGAACCTGCTTGTCCTATATTTAAACAAAGAAAACAATCTGAAGTTGTCTTTATTTTTAAGTTATCCTGCCGTGATTTTACCAGTCCGGCTCACTTGGGAGTAGATTTTTCTCCAATCTAAAATTAGTTTGACACCCCTGCAGTAAAGGAATGTGCAAAAACATAAAGGACGGAATCTTTATGTCTCATAAAAATGAATAAATATTGTTTTAAATGTGCAATAGCGACTTCGGCACACAAATAATTGCATGGAAAAATGAAATGAAATACCGAATCCGCCTCCCTTTTTATGCACCTTAAACGAGGGTCTTTTTTTCCCCACATACTCCCATTTTTATTATTGTTTTTGTTTTATGAATGAAAAGAGATAATGGAAGTGGACTTAAATGACTTGTGAGCCGCGCGCAGGCGCACACGCACACACGTGTTAGTAAGCTTGTAAATGTCTCTGCTATTTCATTCAGCCTGTAAATTTTTTTTTTTTTTTTTAGCTTTTTTTTTTTTGCGCAACATCCTGCACGTCCATCTGGCATATGCGGCCTCCTATCGCATTTGTGAGCACAAAAGAACCGACGTGATTTACCGGCGGCGGCGGGTAAATACAGTGGTGCCACGTGACCCGCGGCAGAGCCAATAGGCGGCCGAGGAGAAGGTAAGGGCAGGGGGGAAAATGACTACCATTTTAGGGGAGGATGGAAGCCACTTTACTGACCCATCTAAGGTTTTACAGTCGCCTTTAAGTGTCGTTTTTTATTGAAATAATAAAATAAACATGTCGCTAACAAATTATTATTCCATGATGGGGCTGCAGACCGAGGAGGCGTACGGCGCTCATTTCCTCAGCGCGGGCTTGCAGGCGTCGACGGCCGGCTGCGCGAAGCCGTCCCGCGGCGCGCAGGAGGAGGAGGAGGAGGAGGGGGCCACCCCCGGCTCGCACGTCCCGGATTTCGCCCATTTCCCCAACAAGCAGGCGAGCTTGAACGGATTCTCCCCGTGGACCAGCGCGCCCTCCCCGCCGCTGCAGGCCGCCCCCGGCGCCTCCATCCCGGGGCTGTTCCATCCACACCTCCTCGGTCACCACCACCACCACCACCACCACCACCAGAACCAGCAGCCCTACTACGCCGAGCACCTCGCCCCGGAGGGCAGGTTCGTCCGCTGCTGGGAAGGCCCTGCGTCCACCTCGGAGGGGAGCTTCCCCGGCTGCCCCTCCGACCCCGGCCCGCGGTTCGAGGCGGTGAAGCCGGAGAGTTCGCCGCCGCTGTCGCGCGGCTGCCCCGGCGACGACTCGGGCGGCTTCGTCAGCCCGGGCGACGTGGTGCTCGAGCGGCTCGGCACCGCCGAGGAGCTCCGGAGGAAGCCGGAGCCCAAGAAGGAGCAGGAGGAGGAGAGGCGGAAAAGCCAAGCGGCGGACCCAGGTTAGCATGCACGTCCGCCCGCCACTGGGCCCCGAGTGTGCGTGAGCGAGTGTGGGAGACTTTTATTGCCCTATAAATGTCCTCCAGGCCTAAAGTATAAAACTTTATTGTCCATTAAAATAATTAAGAGGGACTTTGCTGTTATTTAGAGCCAACACAGGTATATTAAAAAACATTTTAACGCCTTTTTTTTACATGAATACTTTAATATTTTGACGATGCATTATAAGAATAAAAAAAAATCACAATTGTAATGTAGCAACTATACATATTTAACAATGAGTGTTATATATATATAAAAAAAATGTTACACTTAAATAACTGAGTGACTTGGCAAAAAAAAAAAAAAAAGTGTTAAAGGTGGGAAAAATAGCTGGTGCTCGTACTTGTTGCTGTGGAAGTCCATGGGCAGTCATTTTTACAGCAGCTTTTCCAGTGGGCCAATAAAACATCGCAGTGGATATCTCTCCCCCAGTGCACTTTCTCAACAACCAGGCCGAGCCTTGCCAGAATCCATGCAGATTTACTGGTCTCACACACTGCCGCAAAAAATAAATAAACCTGACAAGATGTTTTGGACTGCAATCAAAGGAAGGCTTTAAAAAAAAAAGAAAACTTAGAGCAAATAAAAACAAATAGGATACGAATGTTTCATGTTTTTTATGGTTATTTGTCCTAAAGAGAAGCAGAGTCCTCTGCAGTGGACATGGATATCATGTTTGGGTTTTTTTACCCCTCCAGAAAAATACCAAAACAATATAAATAGGCCAAAAGCAAATATACACTGCTTGTGTGCATTTATCATGTACTATGTAGTGTAAAAAAAAAAGAAAAATTAAATCACAGAAATGTGACGAAAAAAACAGACCAAAAACAAATGTCCACTGGAGTGGACATTTCTGTAAGTATATATATATAAAAAAAAAACATTTCACCCCAGAATATTGTAACTGACAAAGAATGTAGTCCAAAAACAAATATCCACTGCAGTAGACATTTATTTAAGTGTATTCCCCCCCATAATATTGTAACTGACAAATAATTTAGTCCAAAAACAAATGTTCACTGCAGTAGTCATTTCTGTAAGTATATACAGTGTTTTTTATTCACCCCAGAATATTGTAACTAGCAAAGAATGTAGTCCAAAAACAAATGTCCACTGCAGTGATAACTGAGGAAAGTATATGCAAAAGTATAACTAAAAAAAATAAAGGAAATATCCAACGGTGGTTATGTATGTTATGTAACCAGAAGTGTGACAAAACAAATAGTCCATAAACATGCATATAAAATATATTTTTTTTTTAAGATTTGTAAGAATTTTTATTTATTTTTCCCCCAGAAAATCATAACTCTGAAAAAGGAAATAGTGGAAAGACAAACCTGTATTGTTTTTTTGTTGTTGTTATTTATTTATTTATTTTTACAGATATTAGCATTTCTGACAAAGGTAATAGTCCAAAAACAAATGTCCATTGCAGTGGACATTAGTTTCTGTAATATTTGTAAGCATATACATTTTTTTTTTTTGTCTTTGGAAAACTGTAACTCTGAAAAAGGAAATAGTGGAAAAACAAACGTCTGCTGTTTTTTGTTTGTTTGTTTGTTTGCTTGTTTTTTGCAGACATTGCTATCTCTGACAAAGGAAATAGTCCATAAGCAAATGTCCACTGGAGTGGACATTTATATGAACATATACAGTTTTGTTTTGTTTTTTTCCAGACAATTGTAACTCTGAAAAAGGAAATAGTGGAAAAACAAACGTGTATTGTTTTTTGTTGTTATTTTATTTATTTATTTATTTATTTTTTACAGATATTAGCATTTCTGACAAAGGTTATAGTCCAAAAACAAATGTCCATTGCAGTGGACATAAGTTTCTGTAATATTTGTAAGCATATAAATGTTTTTTTATTTTTTTTATTTTTTCTTCAGAAAATTGTAACTCTGAAAAAGGAAATAGTGGGGAAAAAAACATCTACTGTTTTTTTTTTGTTTGTTTGTTTGTTTTTTGCAGAAATTGTTATCTCTGACAAAGGAAATAGTCCATAAGCAAATGTCCACTAGAGTGGACATTTATATGAACATATACAGTTTTGTTTATTTTTTTCCAGACAATTGTAACTCTGAAAAAGGAAATAGTGGAAAAACAAACGAATATTGTTTTTTGTTGTTATTTTATTTATTTATTACAGATATTAGCATTTCCGACAAAGGTAATAGTCCAAAAACAAATGTCCATTGCAGTGGACATTAGTTTCTGTAATATTTGTAAGCATATAAATGTTTTTTTGTTTTTTGTTTTTTTCTTCAGAAAATTGTAACTCTGAAAAAAGAAATAGTGGAAAAACAAACGTCTGCTGTTTTTTTTTTTTTGTTTTGTTTGTTTTGTTCAGAAATTGTTATCTCTGACAAAGGAAATAGTCCCAAAACAAATGTCCACTGGAGTGGACATTTATATGAACATATACAGTTTTGTTTTGTTTTTTCCAGACAATTGTAACTCTGAAAAAGGAAATAGTGGAAAAACAAACGTGTTTTGTTTTTTTGTTGGTATTTTATTTATTTATTTATTTTTACAGATATTAGCATTTCTGACAACGGTAATAGTCCAAAAACAAATGTCCATTGCATTGGACATTAGTTTCTGTAATATTTGTAATCATATAAATGTTTTTTTATTTTTTCTTCAGAAAATTGTAACTCTGAAAAGGGAAATAGTGGAAGAAAAAACGTCTACTGTTTTTTTTGGTTTGTTTGTTTGTTTTTTGCAGAAATGGTTATCTCTGACAAAGGAAATAGTCCAAAAACAAATGTCCATTGCAGTGGACATTAGTTTCTGTAATATTCGTAAGCATATACATTTTTTTTTTTTCTTTAGAAAATTGTAACTCTGAAAAAGTAAATAGTGGAGAAACAAACGTCTACTGTTTTTTTTTGTTGGTTTGTTTGTTTGTTTTTTTGCAGAAATTGTTATCTCTGACAAAGGAAATAGTCCATAAACAAATGTCCACTTTATATGAACGTATACAGTTTTGTTTTGTTTTTTCCAGACAATTGTAACTCTGAAAAAGGAAATAGTGGAAAAACAAACGTCTATTGTTTTTTGTTGTTATTTTATTTATTTATTTTTACAGATATTAGCATTTATGACAAAGGTAATAGTCCAAAAACAAATGTCCATTGCAGTGGACATTAGTTTCTGTAATATTTGTAAGCATATAAATGTTTTTTTATTTTTTCTTCAGAAAATTGTAACTCTGAAAAAGGAAATAGTGGAAAAACAAACATCTACTGTTTTTTTTTGTGTGTGTGTGTGTGTTTGTTTGTTTGTTTTTTTCAGAAATTGTTACCTCTGACAAAGGACATAGTCCATAAGCAAATGTCCACTGGAGTGGACATTTATATGAACATATAGTTTTGTTTTGTTTTTTCCAGACAATTGTAACTCTGAAAAAAGTAAATAGTGACAAAACACATGTCCACTGCAGTGTGTGTAAGCATTTAAAGGTTTTTATTTTTATTGTTTTTAGGTTTTCTTTTCAGAAAAGTGTACCTGTGAAAAAGGAAAAATAGTGGGGGGAAAAAACATTGATTGTTTTGTTTTTTGTTCGCTTTTATTTTTTTAACTTAAATTTGTATCTCTGACAAAGGAAATAGTCCAGAAACAAATGTCCACTGTAGTGGACATTTGTTTTTGTAATACTTGTTAGCATATAAAGTTTTTTTTAATTTGTTTGTTGTTGTTGTTTTTTTTAGAAAATTGTAACTCTGAAAAAGGAAATGGTGGAAAGACAAACATTTTTTGTTAGTTTTTTTTATTATTATTATTATTTTTTAACGGAAATTTGTATCTCTGACAAAGAAAATAGTCCAAAAACAAATGTTCACTGAAGAGGACATTTTATGTACAGATATACAGTTTTTTTGTTGTTGTTGTTTTTTAATCCATAACATTGTAACTCTGAAAAGGTAAATAGTGAAAAAAACAAATGTCCACTGCAGTGGACATTTTTGTAAGCATATAGAGGTTTATTTTATTTTTATGGGGGGTTTTATTTTCAGAAAATTGTAACTCTGAAAAAGAAAATAGTGGAAAAACAAACATCTACTGTTTTACTCCCCAGAAATATGTAATTCTGACAAAAAAAAAAAACAGTCCAAAAACAAATGTCCACTGCAGTGAACATGTACGTAAGCATATAAAGGTTGTTGGCTTTTTTTTTGTTCGTTTTCAGATAATTGTAACTCTTAAAAAGGAAATAGTGAAAAAAGCAAAAGTGCAGTATTTTTTATTTTTTTTCCCTGAACTATTTAACTCCGACAAAGACAATAGTCCAAAAACAAATGTCCACTGCAGTGGACATTTACATAAGCACATGAAGGTTGTTTTTTTGTTTGTTGTTGATTTGTTTTTGTTTTTTCGAAAATTGTAACTCTGAAAAAGTAAATGGTGAAAAAACAAATGTTCACTGCAGTGGACATTTATATAAACATATAAAGTTATTTTATTTTTATTTTTTGGTTTTTATTTTTCGAAAATTGTAACTCGAGAAAAAGGAAATAGTGGAAAAACCAACTTCTGTTTTTTCCCCCCAGAAATGTGCAATTCTGACAAAAAAAATAAATAAAAATAGTCCAAAAACAAATGTCCACTACAGTGGACATTTGTGTAAGCATTTAAAGGTTTTTGGATTTTTTTTTTTTGGTTCGTTTTCAGAAATTTGTAACTAAAAAAAGAAATGAAATAGTAAAAAAACAAACGTGCACTATTTTTATTTTTCTATTTTCAGAAATGTGTAATTCTGACAAAGAAAATAGTCCTAAAAAAATGTCCACTGCAATGAACATTTACATAAGCACATAAAAGTGTTTTTTTTGTTTGTTTGTTGTTGTTTTTTTCCAGAAAATTGTACCTCTGAAAAAGGAAATAGTGAAAAACAAGTGTCCACTACAGTGGACATTTATGTAACTATATAAAGGTTTTTTTTATTTATTTGTTTTTGTTTTATTTTCAGAAAATTGTAACTCTGAAAAAAGAAATAGTGGAAAAACAAATCTCCACCGCAGTGGACATTTATGTAAGCATAGAAAGGTTTTTCATTAATTTTTTGGTTTGTTTTATTTTTTTTTTTAAATTGCAACCTCTGAAAAAGGAAATAGTGGAAAAACAAACGTGCACTATTTTTTTTTTCTTCTCAGAAATGTGTAACACTGACAAAGTAAATAGTCCAAAAACAAATGTCCACTGCAGTGGACATTTATATAAGCATGTAAAGGGTTTGTTTTTGTTTTTTTGTGGGGGGTTTTCAGAAAATTGTTACTCTGAAAAATAAATATTGAAAAACCAATATCCACTGCAGTTGACATTTATGAAACCATACAGTATCAAAGTGTTTCTTTTTTGTTTTGTTTTTTCAGAAAATTGTAACTCTGAAAAAAGCAATAGTGAAAAAACAAATGTCCATTGCAGTGGACTTGTGTGTAAGTATAAAATATGTGTCCCATATGGTATAACTTTAATGAGAGCAATTAACCCAAAAAAATGTCCACAGCATATAAAGGTTTTTGTTAGTTTTTTTCAGAAAATTCTAACTGGCAATATGAAATAGTGAAAAAACAAATGTCCATTGCAGTGGACAACTTCAAGCATTTGTTTTTCATCAGAAATGCATAACTGACAAATGTAAGCATGTAAAGATTTTTTATTTATTTTTTTTTTTAATTTTTTTTGAAAATTCTAACTGGCAAAAGGAAATAGTGAAAAAACAAATATCCATTGCAGTGGACATTTATGTAAAACAAAAATACGTTTCCCTCATGGTATAACTGTGACGAGAGAAATCGACCAAAAACACATGTCCACCGCAGACATTTTTGTAAATATTAGCTATTTTTCCTAAATAATATACAACTATAAGAAAGGAAATAATCCAAAAACATTTATGTGAGCTTCGGGTACTTGGGGTATTTTCTTCCAGAAATGTACAAACTGATGGAAGTAATATACAAACAATCAAATGTCCACTACAGTGGACATATATAGAAGCTTAAAACTGGTCATTTTTCGATGTATAACTGTGACAAAGGAAATAACCCAAAAATTAATGTCCACTCAACTGGACATTGATGTAAACTTGGGGTATTTTGTTCCAGAAATGTGAAACTGATGGAAGTAATGTACCAACAATAAAATGTCCACTAGAGTGGACATGTATGGAAGCTTCATAAAAGGTAATTTTTCAATCTGTAACTGTGACAAAGGAAATAACCCAAAAATTAATGTCCACACTCCACAGGACATTGATGTAAACTTGGGGTATTTTGTTCCAGAAATGTGAAACTGATGGAAGTAATGTACCAACAATCAAATGTCCACTAGAGTGGACATGTATGGAAGCTTAAAACAGGTCATTTTTTGATGTGTAACTGTGACAAAGGAAATAACCCAAAAATGAATGTCCACTCCACTGGACATTTATGCAAACATGGGGTATTTTCTTCCAGAAAAGTATAACTGATGGAAGTAATATACCAACAATCAAATGTCCACTAGAGTGGACATGTATGGAAGCTTAATAAAGGTCATTTTTAGATGTATAACTGTGACAAAGGAAATAACCCAAAAATTAATGTCCACGCCACTGAACATTTATGCAAACATGGGGTATTTTTTTCCAGAAATGAGAAACTGATGGAAGTAATATATCCAAAAACCAAATGTCCACTAAAGTGGACATGTTTTGAAGCTTAATAAAAGTAATTTTTTGATGTATAACTGTGACAAAGGAAATAACTCAAAAATTAATGTCCACTCCACTGGACATTGATGTAAACTTGGGGTATTTTGTTCCAGAAATGTGAAACTGATGGAAGTAATATACCAACAATCAAATGTCCACTAGAAGGGACATGTATGGAAGCTTAAAACAGGTCATTTTTCGATGTATAACTGTGACAAAGGAAATAACCCAAAAATGAATGTCCACTCCACTGGAGATTGATGTAAAATTGGGGTATTTTCTTCCAGAAATGTGAAACTGATGGAAGTAATATACCAACAATCAAATGTCCACTAGAAGGGACATGTATGGAAGCTTAATAAAGGTCATTTTAGATGTATAACTGTGACAAAGGAAATAACCCAAAAATTAATGTCCACTACACTGGACATTGATGTAAACTTGGGGTATTTTCTTCCAGAAATGTATAACTGATGGAAGTAATATACCAACAATCAAATGTCCACTAGAGTGGACATGTATGGAAGCTTAATAAAGGTCATTTTTAGATGTATAACTGTGACAAAGGAAATAACCCAAAAATGAATGTCCACTCCACTGGACATGTATGCAAACATGGGGTATTTTTTTCCAGAAATGAGAAACTGATGGAAGTAATATATCAAAAATCAAATGTCCACTAGAGTGGACATGTTTGGAAGCTTAATAAAAGTCATTTTTAGATGTATAACTGTGACAAAGGAAATAACCCAAAAATTAATGTCCACTCCACTGGACATTGATGTAAGCTTGGGGTATTTTGTTCCAGAAATGTGAAACTGATGGAAGTAATATACCAACAATCAAATGTCCACTAGAGGGGACATGTATGGAAGCTTAAAACAGGTCATTTTTCGATGTGTAACTGTGACAAAGGAAATAACCCAAAAATGAATGTCCACTCCACTGGACATTTATGCAAACATGGGGTATTTTTTTCCAGAAATGAGAAACTGATGGAAGTAATATATCAAAAATCAAATGTCCACTAGAGTGGACATGTATGGAAGCTTCATAAAAGGTAATTTTTCAATCTGTAACTGTGACAAAGGAAATAACCCAAAAATTAATGTCCACACTCCACAGGACATTGATGTAAACTTGGGGTATTTTGTTCCAGAAATGTGAAACGGATGGAAGTAATGTACCAACAATCAAATGTCCACTAGAGGGGACATGTATGGAAGCTTAAAACAGGTCATTTTTCGATGTGTAACTGTGACAAAGGAAATAACCCAAAAATGAATGTCCACTCCACTGGACATTTATGCAAACATGGGGTATTTTCTTCCAGAAAAGTATAACTGATGGAGGTAATATACCAACAATCAAATGTCCACTAGAGTGGACATGTATGGAAGCTTAATAAAGGTCGTTTTTAGATGTATAACTGTGACAAAGGAAATAACCCAAAAATGAATGTCCACTCCACTGAACATTTAGGCAAACATGGGGTATTTTTTTCCAGAAATGAGAAACTGATGGAAGTAATACATCCAAAAACCAAATATGTTTTGAAGCTTAATAAAAGTAATTTTTTGATGTATAACTGTGACAAAGGAAATAACCCAAAAATTAATGTCCACTCCACTGGACATTGATGTAAACTTGGGGTATTTTGTTCCAGAAATGTGAAACTGATGGAAGTAATATACCAACAATCAAATGTCCACTAGAGTGGACATGTATGGAAGCTTAATAAAGGTCATTTTTAGATGTATAACTGTGACAAAGGAAATAACCCAAAAATTAATGTCCACTACACTGGACATTGATGTAAACTTGGGGTATTTTCTTCCAGAAATGTATAACTGATGGAAGTAATATACCAACAATCAAATGTCCACTAGAGTGGACATGTATGGAAGCTTAATAAAGGTCATTTTTAGATGTATAACTGTGACAAAGGAAATAACCCAAAAATGAATGTCCACGCCACTGAACATTTATGCAAACATGGGGTATTTTTTTCCAGAAATGAGAAACTGATGGAAGTAATATATCCAAAAACCAAATGTCCACTAAAGTGGACATGTTTTGAAGCTTAATAAAAGTAATTTTTTGATGTATAACTGTGACAAAGGAAATAACTCAAAAATTAATGTCCACTCCACTGGACATTGATGTAAACTTGGGGTATTTTGTTCCAGAAATGTGAAACTGATGGAAGTAATATACCAACAATCAAATGTCCACTAGAAGGGACATGTATGGAAGCTTAAAACAGGTCATTTTTCGATGTATAACTGTGACAAAGGAAATAACCCAAAAATGAATGTCCACTCCACTGGAGATTGATGTAAAATTGGGGTATTTTCTTCCAGAAATGTGAAACTGATGGAAGTAATATACCAACAATCAAATGTCCACTAGAAGGGACATGTATGGAAGCTTAATAAAGGTCATTTTAGATGTATAACTGTGACAAAGGAAATAACCCAAAAATTAATGTCCACTACACTGGACATTGATGTAAACTTGGGGTATTTTCTTCCAGAAATGTATAACTGATGGAAGTAATATACCAACAATCAAATGTCCACTAGAGTGGACATGTATGGAAGCTTAATAAAGGTCATTTTTAGATGTATAACTGTGACAAAGGAAATAACCCAAAAATGAATGTCCACTCCACTGGACATGTATGCAAACATGGGGTATTTTTTTCCAGAAATGAGAAACTGATGGAAGTAATATATCAAAAATCAAATGTCCACTAGAGTGGACATGTTTGGAAGCTTAATAAAAGTCATTTTTAGATGTATAACTGTGACAAAGGAAATAACCCAAAAATTAATGTCCACTCCACTGGACATTGATGTAAGCTTGGGGTATTTTGTTCCAGAAATGTGAAACTGATGGAAGTAATATACCAACAATCAAATGTCCACTAGAGGGGACATGTATGGAAGCTTAAAACAGGTCATTTTTCGATGTGTAACTGTGACAAAGGAAATAACCCAAAAATGAATGTCCACTCCACTGGACATTTATGCAAACATGGGGTATTTTTTTCCAGAAATGAGAAACTGATGGAAGTAATATATCAAAAATCAAATGTCCACTAGAGTGGACATGTATGGAAGCTTCATAAAAGGTAATTTTTCAATCTGTAACTGTGACAAAGGAAATAACCCAAAAATTAATGTCCACACTCCACAGGACATTGATGTAAACTTGGGGTATTTTGTTCCAGAAATGTGAAACGGATGGAAGTAATGTACCAACAATCAAATGTCCACTAGAGGGGACATGTATGGAAGCTTAAAACAGGTCATTTTTCGATGTGTAACTGTGACAAAGGAAATAACCCAAAAATGAATGTCCACTCCACTGGACATTTATGCAAACATGGGGTATTTTCTTCCAGAAAAGTATAACTGATGGAGGTAATATACCAACAATCAAATGTCCACTAGAGTGGACATGTATGGAAGCTTAATAAAGGTCATTTTTAGATGTATAACTGTGACAAAGGAAATAACCCAAAAATGAATGTCCACTCCACTGAACATTTAGGCAAACATGGGGTATTTTTTTCCAGAAATGAGAAACTGATGGAAGTAATACATCCAAAAACCAAATATGTTTTGAAGCTTAATAAAAGTAATTTTTTGATGTATAACTGTGACAAAGGAAATAACCCAAAAATTAATGTCCACTCCACTGGACATTGATGTAAACTTGGGGTATTTTGTTCCAGAAATGTGAAACTGATGGAAGTAATATACCAACAATCAAATGTCCACTAGAAGGGACATGTATGGAAGCTTAAAACAGGTCATTTTTCGATGTATAACTGTGACAAAGGAAATAACCCAAAAATGAATGTCCACTCCACTGGAGATTGATGTAAAATTGGGGTATTTTCTTCCAGAAATGTGAAACTGATGGAAGTAATATACCAACAATCAAATGTCCACTAGAGTGGACATGTATGGAAGCTTAATAAAGGTCATTTTTAGATGTATAACTGTGACAAAGGAAATAACCCAAAAATTAATGTCCACTACACTGGACATTGATGTAAACTTGGGGTATTTTCTTCCAGAAATGTATAACTGATGGAAGTAATATACCAACAATCAAATGTCCACTAGAGTGGACATGTATGGAAGCTTAATAAAGGTCATTTTTAGATGTATAACTGTGACAAAGGAAATAACCCAAAAATGAATGTCCACTCCACTGGACATTTATGCAAACATGGGGTATTTTTTTCCAGAAATGAGAAACTGATGGAAGTAATATATCAAAAATCAAATGTCCACTAGAGTGGACATGTTTGGAAGCTTAATAAAAGTCATTTTTAGATGTATAACTGTGACAAAGGAAATAACCCAAAAATTAATGTCCACTCCACTGGACATTGATGTAAACTTGGGGTATTTTGTTCCAGAAATGTGAAACTGATGGAAGTAATATACCAACAATCAAATGTCCACTAGAGGGGACATGTATGGAAGCTTAAAACAGGTCATTTTTCGATGTGTAACTGTGACAAAGGAAATAACCCAAAAATGAATGTCCACTCCACTGGACATTTATGCAAACATGGGGTATTTTTTTCCAGAAATTAGAAACTGATGGAAGTAATATATCAAAAATCAAATGTCCACTAGAGTGGACATGTTTGGAAGCTTAATAAAAGTCATTTTTAGATGTATAACTGTGACAAAGGAAATAACCCAAAAATTAATGTCCACTCCACTGGACATTGATGTAAACTTGGGGTATTTTGTTCCAGAAATGTGAAACTGATGGAAGTAATATACCAACAATCAAATGTCCACTAGAGGGGACATGTATGGAAGCTTAAAACAGGTCATTTTTCGATGTATAACTGTAACAAAGGAAATAACCCAAAAATGAATGTCCACTCCACTGGACATTGATGTAAAATTGGAGTATTTTCTTCCAGAAATGTGAAACTGATGGAAGTAATATACCAACAATCAAATGTCCACTAGAGTGGACATGTATGGATGCTTAATAAAGGTCATTTTTAGATGTATAACTGTGACAAAGGAAATAACCCAAAAATGAATGTCCACTACACTGGACATTGATGTAAACTTGGAGTATTTTCTTCCAGAAATGTATAACTGATGGAAGTAATATAAAAAAAATCAAATGTCCACTAGAGTGGACATGTATGGAAGCTTAAAACAGGTAATTTTTCAATGTATAACTGTGACAAAGGAAATAACCCAAAATGAATGTCCACTCCACTGGACATTGATGTAAGCTTGGGGTATTTAAAAAAAAAAAAAGAGAAACTGATGGAAGTAATATATCAAAAATAAAATGTCCACTAGGGTGGACATGTATGGAAGCTTAATAAAAGTAATTTTTCGATGTATAACTGTGACAAAGGAAATAACCCAAACATGAATGTCCACTCCACTAGACATTTATGTAAACTTGGGGTATTTTTTTGCAGAAATGTGAAACTGATAGAAGTAATATACCAACAATCAAATATCCACTAGAGTGGACATAAATGGAAGTTTAAAACAGGTCATTTTACGATGTATAACTGTGACAAAGGAAATAACCCAAAAATTAATGTCCACTCCACTGGACATTGATGTAAACTTGGGGTATTTTCTTCCAGAAATGTATAACTGATGGAAGTAATATACCAACAATCAAATGTCATCTAGAGTGGACATGTTTGGAAGCTTATAACAGGTCATTTTTCGATGTATAACTGTGACAAAGGAAATAACCCAAAAATTAATGTCCACTCCACTGGACATTGATGTAAAATTGGGGTATTTTCTTCCAGAAATGTATTACTGATGGAAGTAATATACCAACAATCAAATGTCCACTAGGGTGGACATTTACGTAAGTATACCAAAGTCTCTTTTTTTTTAAGAAATGTGGTGTGGAAAAAAAATATATATTATATATAATATATATATTAGGGGTGGGCAAATTAGTGCGTTAATTATGAGTTAACTCATCAATCTATTAACGCCGACAATTATTTTATCGTACATTTGCGTATGTTGTTTACATGCTTTTATTTTGTTAACGCCTTTTTTTAACAAGATGGCGTCGCCCGGCGTCGAGGGGCTCTTGGTAAAGATGGAACATTTGACAAAAATACCGGACAATTCTGCAAATTTCATGGCTGGCTTACAGCGTGGTCACTCCGGGATCACTTACGACCGCCAGACAATTCTGGATGTGGATAGATCGGGCCGTTTTGGACTGAATGACGCGTGCTTGCTAGACCGGCTAGCTAACATGGGAATACTTTGCCGGCTACATCCAGCGGCCTGTGAAGCAGCGGAGTATATGTGTTGTCTGTCTATTTATCAATAATGCAGACGAGGCGTGTTGGCTGAGTTCTTAACGTTTACTTTCAGAGCGTGCATATCACAACATACAAGATGCTGTCATGGCGACACAACCTATACCGGGCTACCGGGCATGCTCGTCACTCCTGTTGCATGCTGGGTAGGGTAGTTATTTTATTCCCTGGCTCATAACGTCACAATATAGTACCATGTATATGATGCGTTCAGTTTATCAAAGCACCAAGCAAACAATCGGAAAATTCCCATCATATCAATTCCTAGATATGGTCATAATTATCTTAAGTGCACTATGCAGAATAAACACAACATTATTAATATTGCTACTACGGATAATTTGATCAAAAATTCCCTAAAACAGCCCACTACCTATAATATAGGTTTTTTAAACATAAGATACTTTAGAAAAAATAATGTTTCTGCTGTTACCTCAGAAATTGCCTGTTCAGATGTTATGATTGTGGCTCAGAGATTTGTATGTAGATTATATTTATTTTCCATAACAAACAGGATAACTTAAATACCCTGGCAGTGGTAGTAATATGCTTAAATGTTTGTATTTACATTTTTTGAGTTGATTTTTATAAAATATGCTATTTAACTGCTACTGTTTAACAAGGACAGATTTAAATTGTGTTTGCACAACAAACGTTTTGGCGCTTTTGTTCATGTGGGAGAATATTCCAATAAAGGTGCACTACACACTACTTTTGAATTCATTATTGGGCTTTGGGTATACAATGCAGTTAATCGCGATTAATCAGAGAAATAGTGCGATAAACTTCGATTAAAATTTTTGATCGTTGCCCAGCCCTAATATATATATATATATAATATATATATATATATATATATATATATATATATACATATATATATATATATATATATATATATATATATATATATAATACAGTGGACATTTATGTATGCATGAGGTGTTTTTCAGAAATCTATAAGTGACAAAAGAAATAGTCCAAAAAACAAATGTCCACTACTGTGGACATTTATGTCAGTTTGGACTATTTAAAATCATATTTTTTTTAGAAAATTAAAACTGGCAAAAGTAGAGTGCACATGTATAGAAGCACAGCATAAGCCTTTTTACCTGTGACAAAAGGAAATAAACCCCAAACAAATGTCCACTGCAGTGGACATTTATGCAAACTTGGTGTATTTTTCACACAAAAGTATAGCCGTCGAAAGCAATGGACAAAAAAACAAATGTCCACTACCAGCTCAGTGGCCTTGTGATTAGAGTGTCCGCCCTGAGACTGGGAGGTGGTGAGTTCAAACCCTGGTTGAGTCATACCAAAGACTACAAAAAATGGGAGCCATTAAATCCCTGCTTGGCACTCAGCATCAAGGGTTGGAATTGGGGGTTGAATCACCAAATCATTTCCGAGTGTGGCGCACGCTGCTGCTCACTGCTCCCCTCACCTCCCAGGGGGTGAACATGGGGATGGGTCAAATGCAGAAGACATATTTGACCCCAACTAGTGTGTCTGAGACTATTGTCTCAGACACACTAGTTGGGGTCAAATGGACTTCAATTTTAACTAGAGTGGACAACTATGTACTCTAAGCATGATATGGTATTTGTTTAAGAAATGTGACAAAAGAAACAGACCAAAAACAAATGTCCATTGCAATGGACACATACGTAAACCTGGGATATTTTTCACACTGACGAAAGCAATGGACCAAAAAAATGTCCACTAGAGTGGACAATTATGTATTCTAAGCATAATATGGTATTTTCTTGAAGGAAATGTGACAAAAGAAACATACCCAAAAAAATGTCCACTGCAGTGGACATTTATAAACTTGGGATATTTTTTATGATAAAAGTGCATCTGTTGAAAGCAATGGAGCAAAAAACAAATGTCCAATATAGTGGACAATTATATACTGTAAGCAAAATATGTTTTTGTTTTGTTTTTTAAGAAATGTGACGAAAACAGATTAAGAACAAATGTTCACTGCAGTGGATATTTATGTAAACTTGGCGTCTTTTTCGCAAAAATAAGTATAACCGACGAAAGCAATTGAGCAAAAACAAATGTCCACAATAGTGGAACATTATGTACTGTAAGCATATGTGATTTTTTTTTTTTTAAGAAATGTGACAAAAAAAAGAGCAAAAACAAATGTCCACTGCAGTGGACATTTATGTAAACTTGGCTTCTTTTTCGCAAAATGGACATGTAAACTTGGGGTATTTTTTATTTTTTTGATAAAAGTACATCTGAGGAAAGCAACGGACAAAAAACAAGTGTCCACTAGAGTGAACAATTATGTACTGTAAGCATAATATGTTTGTTTGTTTGTTTGTTTTTTTAAAGAAATGTGACCCCGAAAGGGACAAGCTGTAGAAAATTGATGGATGGATGGGTGACAAAATAAACAGACAAAAACTAAATGTCCACTGCAGTGGACATTTGTGTTAACTTGGGGTATTTTTCACAAAAAACAATGAAAGCAACAGCCAAAAAGCAAATGTCCATTCTAGTGGACGTAGATGTAAACTTGGGGTATTTTTTTTAATAAAAGTACCTGATGAAAATAAAGGACCAAAAACAATTGTCCACTCGAGTGGACATGTATGTAAACATGGAGTATTTTTTACACAAAAGTAAATCTGACTAAAGCAATGGACCAAAAACAAATGTCCACTTAAGTTGACAATTATGTACTGTTAGCATAATATGGTATTTTTTATAGAAATGTAACAAAATAAACAGATCAAATCAAATGTCTACTGCAGTGGACGTTTGTGTAAACTTGGGGTATTTTTTTTTTGTTATAAAAGTATATCCGACGAAAGCAATGGACAAAAAACAAATGTCCACTAAAGTGGACAATTATGTACTGTAAACATAATACGGTATATATTTTTAAGGAATGTAACAAAAGAAACAAACCAAAAACCAATGTCCACTGCAGTGGACATCTATGTAAACTTGGAGTATATTTCACAAAAAAGCATAATCGACTTAAGCAATAGACAAAAAACAACTGTCCCCTCTAGTGGACGTAAATGTAAACGTTGGGTATTATTTTTGATGAAAGTATGGACCAAAAACAAATTATGTACTGTAAACATAATATGGTATATATTTTTAAGAAATATAACAAAAGAAACAAACCAAAAACAAAAGTCCACTGCAGTGGACATCTATGTAAACCCCGGGTATATTTCACCCAAAAGTATAAACGACGAAAGCAATAGACCAAAAACAAATGTCCACTACAGTGGACAATTATGTACTGCAAGCATAATATGGTGTGTGTTTTTTTAAAGAAATGTGACAAAAGAAACTGACTAAAAACAAATGTTCACTTAAGTGGACAAGTATGTACACTTGGGGTATTTCTCTCAGAAAAGTACACCCGACGAAAGTAATGGACCAAAAACAAATGTCCACTTGAGTGAACATTTATGTAAACTTGGTGTATTTTTCACCAGAAAAAGCATAATTGACTTAAGCAATAGACAAAAAACAACTGTCCACTCTAGTGGACGTGTATGTAAACTTTGGGTATTATTTTTGATGAAAGTAATGGCCCAAAACAAATGTCCACTAAAGTGGACAATTATGTACTATAAGCATAATACGGTATATATTTTTAGGAAATGTAACAAAAGAAACAAACCAAAAACAAATGTCCACTGCAGTGGACATCTATGTCAACTTGGGATATTTTTCACTCAAAAGTATAACCAATGAAAGCAATAGACCAAAAACAAATGTTCACTAGAGTGGACAATTATGTACTACAAGCATAATATGGTGTGTGTTTTTTAAAGAAATGTGACAAAAGAAACAGACCAAAAACAAATGTCTACTTGAGTGGACAAGTATGTAAACTTGTGGTATTTCTCTCAGAAAAGTACATCCGACGAAAGTAATGGACAAAAAACAAATGTCCACTAGAGTGGACAATTATGTACTGTGAAAATAATATGGTGTTTTGTTTTTTGTTTTGTTTTTGTTTTTACTGTATGTAAACTTGTGGTATTTTTCACTAAAAAGCATAATCGACTTAAGCAATAGACAGAAGAAAACTGTCCACTCTAGTGGACGCGTATGTTAACTTTGGGTATTATTTTTGATGAAAGTAATGGCCGAAAACAAATGTCCACTAAAGTGGATAATTATGTACTGTAAACATAATACGGTATATATTTTTAAGAAATATAACAAAAGAAACAAACCAAAAACAAATGTCCACTGCAGTGGACATCTATGTAAACTTGCCGTATTATTCACCAAAAAAGTATAACCGACGAAAGCAATAGACCAACAACAAATGTCCACTAGAGTGGACAATTATGTACTGCAAGAATAATATGGTGTATTTTTTTTTTTTTTTTTTTTTTTTTAAAGGAAAGGTGACGAAAGAAACAGACCGAAAACAAATGTCTATTCTAGTGGACAAGTATGTAAACTTAGGGTATTTCTCTCAGAAAAGTACATTCGACAAAAGTAGTGGACCAAAAACAAATGTTCACTAGAGTGGACAATTATGTACTGTGAAAATAATATGGTGTTTTGTTTTTTGTTTTGTTTTTTAAAGCAAAGGTAATGAAAGAAACAGACCAAACACAAATGTCCACTCTAGTGGACAAGTATTGTTGTTTGTCCAGCCCTTTGAGACACTGGTGATTTAGGGCTATATAAATAAACATTGATTGATTGATTGATTAAACTCGTGGTATTTACCTCGGAAAAGTACATCCGACAAAAGTAATGGACCAAAAACAAATGTCCACTAGAGTGGACAATTATGTACTGTGAAAATAATATGGTGTTTTGTTTTTTTCTTTGTTTTTTAAAAGAAAGGTGACGAAAGAAACAGACCAAAAATAAATGTCCACTCTAGTGGACAAGTATTGTGGTCTGTGCAGCCCTTTGAGACACTGGTGATTTAGGGATATATATATAAACATTGATTTATTGATTGATTAAACTTGGGGTATTTCCCTTGGAAAAGTACATCCGACAAAAATAATGGACCAAAAACAAATGTCCACTAGAGTGGACGATTATGTACTGTGAACATAATATGGTGTTTTATTTTTTTGTTTGTTTTTTAAAAGAAAGGTGATGAAAGAAACAGACCAAAAACAAATGTCCACTCTAGTGGACAAGTATTGTGGTCTGTGCAGCCCTTTGAGACACTGGTTATTTAGGGCTGTATAAATAAACATTGATTGATTGATTGATTGATTAAACTTGGGGTATTTCCCTTGGAAAAGTACATCCGACAAAAATAATAGACCAAAAACAAATGTCCACTAGAGTGGACAATTATGTACTGTGAAAATAATATGGTGTTTTGTTTTTTTGTTTGTTTTTTAAAAGAAAGGTGATGAAAGAAACAGACCAAAAACAAATGTCCACTCTAGTGGACAAGTATTGTGGTCTGTGCAGCCCTTTGAGACACTGGTTATTTAGGGCTATATAAATAAACATTGATTGATTGATTGATTGATTGATTGATTAAACTTGTGGTATTTCCCTTGGAAAAGTACATCCGACAAAAATAATGGACCAAAAACAAATGTCCACTAGAGTGGACAATTATGTACTGTAAAAAATAATATGGTGTTTTTTTGTTTTTTAAAGGAAAGGTGACGAAAGAAACAGACAAAAAAAACAAATGTCCACTCTAGTGGACAAGTATTGTGGTTTGTGTAGCCCTTTGAGACACTGGTGATTTAGGGCTATGTAAATAAACATTGATTGATTGATTGATTAAACTTGGGGTATTTCCCTCGGAAAACTACATCCGACAAAAGTAATGGACCAAAAACAAATGTCCACTACAGTGGACAATTATGTACTGTGAAAATAATATTGTCTTTTCTTTTGTTTTTTTTTTGTTTTTAAAAGAAAGGTGACGAAAGAAACAGACAAAAAACAAATGTCCACTTTAGTGGACAAGTATTGTGGTTTGTGCAGCCCTTTGAGACACTGGTGATTTAGGGCTATATAAATAAACATTGATTGATTGATTGATTGACTGATTAAACTTGGGGTATTTCCCTCGGAAAAGTACATCCGACAAAAGTAATGGACCAAAAACAAATGTCCACTAGAGTAGACAATTATGTACTGTGAAAATAATATGGTGTTTTTTTGCAATTTTTATTTTTAAAGGAAAGGTGACGAAAGAAACAGACAAAAAAACAAATGTCCACTCTAGTGGACAAGTATTGTGGTTTGTGCAGCCCTTTGAGACACTGGTGATTTAGGGCTATATGAATAAACATTGATTGATTGATTGATTGATTGATTGATTTGATTAAACTTGGGGTATTTCTCTCAGAGAAGTACATCCGACAAAAGCAATGGACCAAAAACAAATGTCCAATAGAGTGGACAATTATGTACTGTGAAAATAATATGGTGTTTTGTTTTTTTGTTTGTTTTTTTAAAAGAAAGGTGACGAAAGAAACAGACAAAAAAAATGTCCACTCTAGTGGATAAGTATTGTGGTTTGTGCAGCCCTTTGAGACACTGGTGATTTAGGGCTATATAAATAAACATTAATTGATTGATTGATTAAACTTGGGGTATTTTCCTCAGAAAAGTACATCCGACAAAAGTAATGGACCAAAAACAAATGTCCACTAGAGTGGATGTTTATGTTAGCATAAGCAAGTATTTTTTTAAGAAACGCGACGAAAGGAGCGCTCCAAAATCCACTTGAGTCCACTACAGAGGACGCTGGTTCTCGGTAAGGCCGTCTCTAAGGAACCAAAACCCAAAGCATCATAAAACGTCTTCCCGGGAATGTTTTCCTTTGGCAGCCTTGTTCGGAGGGAATGTAAATGTTTTGGTGACCGTGGTCCACTTTCTCGCCGCCGCAGAGAACCCTTCGGCCAGCTGGATCCACGCCAAGTCCACCCGCAAGAAGAGGTGTCCCTACACCAAGCACCAGACCTTGGAGCTGGAGAAGGAGTTCCTCTACAACATGTACCTGACGCGGGACCGCCGCCTGGAGGTGGCCAGACTCTTGAACCTGACCGAGCGGCAGGTGAAAATCTGGTTCCAGAACAGACGCATGAAGATGAAGAAGCTTATGATCCGGGAGAGGAGGAGCATCAACGAATAGCGGAGCTCCGTGGGGTCGATACTGCCGGGGGGGGGCAACCTTGAGAGGGTTTGAGACACCAGCCGGGGGAGATCTTTTCCGTCAAAACCTCCGAGAACGGGTTGACTTTGAGGCAGAACATTGAAGGAACCGCGAGGACACTTGAGATGTTCTACAAGAACGTCAGCAATACTTGAGTCCACATGAATACAAACCACCTTCCCTGCCTCGCCGTCACGTTAGAGGACGTTCTCAATCGAGCTTAGTAGGATTTTGTATGAAAAAAAATGTGTTTCGAGAAGGTATTTGAGAACGTTGTGGCCCAGCGTTCTCCAACCCAAACCTACTTTGAAACCGCTGCCAAGCAAAAAAAAAAACCCCAAGGAAGGCTCTGGCTCGCAAAATGTAGCAATTTCCAGGAAGCGTGTCGGACATTTCTGTGGAATGTATTATTTCTTCTGGGACTATT
>NC_084619.1:58957717-58987717 GCF_033978795.1 Nerophis ophidion | reverse complement strand
GCAAATGTCTCGCACTCAAACCAACCAGTAAACATGTTTTATGGGCCAAAGCGTAAAAATTACTTAGGCATCTTCAGAATGGATCTGACTATCGTTTAAAAAGGTTTCCCTTCAGGAGACCTGTTTATTGGTCCCCATACCGTCAGAAGTCCACTAATGGTGTGACTGTGTAAACAGAGCGATGTCCCCCTTAAGTCAGCATTGCCAGAACACACACACACACACACACACACACACACACACACACACACCGCCGCAGACAAAATATAAATGTTGCTTTTTTTTTTTTATTAATCTTTTTTTGGGGGGTTACACAATTCAACACAATGGACGATGTCATTAAAAATCCCTTTGTTTGTTTTTTGCTACAGGTGGTAACTTTTTTCCCTTTCCCCCATGAAATAAAAGACCCCAATCTCGTTGTCCAGTATGAATTTTGAAAGACTATTAAAAACCGTATTTCCTCAAGCGATAGCCATGTTGTTCTCATTTACTCAACTGCAGAGAACACCAGGCTTTGTATTTTAATTCAATTAGTAGCTTCCTGGTTGAAGTCAATAATACATGGTAGTGGAAAACAGGAAGTACTTGCATTTGATTGACACGCCCGCCTGAAGGGTGCATTCTTTTGGCAACTGGCAACACATTTGGATTGGTGTCTCTGCATTGTTTCCATTTCAGGACAATACGTGAATTCAGTTGGGGACAAACGCTGAGATATTCTTGTCTTGTAAACAGTATCCGCTACCCTACCAGTAGCCTTGGTCAGTGTGGTACAGAGGCGTACCAATTTCCCCTTATAATATAGAGCAAGTGAGGGAGCTGCCTAGTAAACAAACAAACAAATACAAGCTAGCGAGACCTAGGAAAGTGTCAAGGAGAAGCCAGAGCTGGAAACCCCCCTTTTGAGGTTTATAACTATTAAGTTAGCAAAAAAAGATAGCATTCTAACAAGATTTAGTCAAGTAACAAAATGTATGACTCCTTGGTGAACACCTGAAAAGGGAGCTAAAAAAAAAACGAACAATGCTAACTATTAGCATGCTAACAGTATCCTAAGTGAAATAACAAAATATTTGACTTTAAGATGTACGCCTGCAAAAATTTCTAAAATGCGAGCATTCGATCAAGTTACAATCAAAGAACAAATTGTATGACACCTTTGTTTACACCTGCAAAAGGATCTACAAAAACTAGGATGCTAACAGTAAAATACGTGAAATAAAAAATATATATATTTGGCTCAGAGGTGTACACCTGCAAAATGTTTTAAAAACCTAGCATTCCAAAAAGATAGTCAAATAAAACATATGAATACTTGGTGTACACCTACAAAAGGAGCAAAAAACTGACATGCTAACTGTTAGCATGCTAACAGTATCCTAAGTGAAATAAAAAAATATTTGACTAGAAAGAACTAAAGACGCTAGCATGTGAGCTAGGGAAATAAACAAAGGAAGGAATAGCGTGGAAGGTAACAAGTTCAAGAAGTACTTTACCCCAAGCGGGGATAGCGACGTCACCTGTTGCATTAAAAAGAAAATTTAGACTGCGAGACCGAAGGAACAAAATGGGCAGCCTTAAATAGAGGGGATAATCAAAAAGCAGGTGCGCGTGAGAAATACAAAGCAAGTGACACAAATACGTAACCAGGCAACGGAACAAAGCAGGAAGTGCCACCAGGAACTAAGGAAGTCAAACAACAAACAGGATGTGATATACAAACAGAACAAAACCAGAATATGCCATGATCCGAGCAGCGGATCATGACAAACATAGGTGAAATAACTAATTTGACAACATAGGTGAACTAAAAAAATGTTGATTCTAAGGTGTGCACCTGCAAAATTAGCTATAAAGCTAACATTCCAGAAAGATAGTCAAGTAACAAAATATGACTCCATGGCACACATGCAAAAGTAGCGAAAAAAAACCTAACATGCTACCATTAGCAGGCTAACAGTAACACATGTGAAATAACAAGATACTGATTCTTAAGTGTACACCTGTAAAATTAGCTGAAAAAAAGATAGCATTCCAATAATACAGACACGTATCAATACACATGACTACTTGGTGTAAACCTGCAAAAGGAACAAAATAAAAACAACATGCTAATGTTAGCATATTTACAGTAACAGTGTATGTGAAATAACATATTTGACACTGAGGTATATATATATATATATATATATATATATATATATATATATATCCTCCGCCGGGTGGCGGGGCTCTCCCTTAGAGATAGGGTGAGAAGCTCTGTCATCCGAGCGGAGCTCAAAGTAAAGCCGCTACTCTTCCACATGGAAAGGAGCAAGTTGAGGTGGTCCGGGCATCTGGTTCGGATGAACCAGATGGGGTGGTCCGGGCATCTGGTCAAACGTGCCCCAAACACCTCCCTAGGGAGGTGTTTGGGGCACGTTTGACCGGTAGGAGGCGACGGGGAAGACCATGTCTCCCAGCTGACCTGGGAACGCCTTGGGATTCCCCAAGAGGAGCTAAACGAAGTGGCTGGGGAGAGGAAAATCTGTGTTTCTTTGCTTAGGCTGCTGCCCCCTTGACCCAACCTCAGATAAGCTGAAGAAGATGGAGGGATGAATGTATATATATATATATAATGTAAATATGCATACGTATATATATACATATATAGATATAAGTGTATATATACACACGTACAGTATATATGCATATATATGTATACATATATAGAGAGATATACATACACGTGTATAAATACCTACGTACATACATACAAATACATACATGCGTGTGTCTATGTATGTATATATATATATATATATATATATATATATATATATATATATATATACATATATATAATACAGGTGTATATATACACGCACAAATATGTATGTACCGTATATATATATATATATATATATATATATATATATATATATATATATATATATATATATATATATATATACATATATATATACACACGTACATATATATGTATACATATATACGTATATACACACATATATATATATATATACATACATATATATATGTATATATGCTTCACGGTGGCAGAGGGGTTAGTGCGTCTGCCTCACAATACGAAGTTCCTGCAGTCCTGGGTTAAAATCCAGGCTCGTGATCTTTCTGTGTGGAGTTTGCCTGGTCTCCCCGTGAATGCGTGGGTTCCCTCCGGGTACTCCGGCTTCCTCCCACTTCCAAAGACATGCACCTGGGGATAGGTTGATTGGCAACACTAAATTGGCCCTAGTGTGTGAATGTGAGTGTGAATGTTGTCTGTCTATCTGTGTTGGCCCTGCGATGAGGTGGTGACTTGTCCAGGGTGTACCCTGCCTTCCGCCCGATTGTAGCTGAGATAGGCGCCAGCGCCCCCCGCGACCCCGAAAGGGAATAAGCGGTAGAAAATGGATGGATGGATACACGTGTATAAATACATACATACATACAAATACATACATGCGTGTGTGTGTATGTATGTATATATATATATATATATATATATATATATATAAATATAAATATATATATATATATATATAAATGTATGTGTGTATATAACAAATATATATATATATATATACATATATATATATATATATATATATATATATATAATACATGTGTAAATACACACACAAACATGTATGTACTGTCTATATGTATATATATATATGTGTGTGTGTGAGTATAAATGTAGTGTGTATGTACATATAGTGTGTGTATAACCCATAAATATATATTTATATATAAAAAAAATATATATGTATATACACTGCATGTTCATTTATGTGTGTATCTATATATAGATATATGATACACAAATATATTTGTATGTATATATACATATAAACATGAATATATACGTGCATATATATACACACACACATTGATACATGTTTGTATATATATATATATATATGTGTGTATATATACATATGTGTATAAATATACACATATTTTTGTGTGTATGTATATATATATATATATATATATACACACACACACAACATATAGAATATATATATATATATATATATATATATATATATATATATATATATATATATATATATATATATATTTATATATATATATACACACACACGCACACACACACACACACACACAACACATACATATGTGTTGGCTTTTAAGATACTTGCTCTTCTTGCTTGTTTTGTGAAAATATGCATCCCCCCAGTCCCCCCGACACTTTATGACCGCCATATAAAGAGCGGGACGCGCATCCTCCTGCAGGGTCATAAAGCAACAGCATGCATTTGGAGAATAAACGTGACTTTCCCCCTCCCACCCCCCCTTATTCTCACACACGCGCGCACACACACACACACACACACACACACACACACACACACACACACACACACACACACATAAGGCACCCTAAAGGGGTGCATGTAAAAGCGGTAAGAGAAAGGAACCATAAAGCAATTAAGGCCAGACAGTGGCGGTGTCTAAATGGTTTTATTGGACATCCTTTTCCTGCCTCGACTGGCCGCGGAAGAAATGTTAAAGTCATTGTCCGACACTGCGCTCTCTCCGGAGTTTGTACAAAAGCACAAACGCAGGAGAAAAAGAAGCAGAAAGCAACATCTCATGTTTGTTTACATCTGAAGTGCATCATTGTGGTTAAAAACAACACAATAGGTTAATATACATTAATTGTTTTATGTCTCACTTATTTCAACTGTTATCCTACTTGTACATTTTGTTATTTCTTTAGTTAATATTTTCTGTTACACATTTTCTTTTGTACTTTGAATTTTTTTTCATGCATGTTATATATCTCAGTTTGACATATTTTGTTTTTTGCATTGACCTTCATTGCGTATCAGGGTTTTTGTTCGTTTTTTTTATTAAATTAATACATATTTTCTATGTTTTTTTTTTATGTAATAATTCTCAAAAATATAATTTTAAAGGCATGTTTTAAAGTTACAGTACCAGTGATTGTCACACACACACACACTAGGTGTGGTGAAATTGTCCTCTGCATTTAACCCATCACCCTTAACAACATTCTTACAGCTGCTTGTCTGAAAAAAAATAAGTAATTTGTAATGAAAAGTGTCAGTAATGTGTCATACATACATACCAACCTACATACATACATACATATATACACATAACTATACATATACACATCTCGCTCTCTCTCTCTCTCTCTCTCTATATATATATATATATATATACATATATATATACACATATATACATATTTATATAGACACAAATATATACACTTATCTATATATATTGATAACTGTATAAATTTGTATATATATATATATTTATAAATATGTATATATATATAGATGTGTATATGTGTAAATCATATAGCTATACATGCATACATACATATATATATATATATATATACATATATATATACATACATACATATATATACATATATATATATATATATATATACATATATATATATATATATATATATATATATATATATATATATATATATATATATATATATATATATATACATACATACATATATATACATATATATATATATATATATATATACATATATATATATATATATATATATATATATATATATATATATATATATATATATATATATATATATATATATATATATACACACACACCATATTTCCTTGAATTGCCGCTGGGGCGCTGATTAAATTAAAACCTCTTCTCACTCCTGCGCTTGCCCAAGGCAAGCAGTAAAAATCTGAGTGTGATGTAAACTTGGACCTTAAATCCTTCTGAATATCTCTTAATCTTCTTCCCTTTATGCGATTTCAAATTACCGGTATTGAAATCAGCCTCCTCTATTTTGAAAATGATGCCAGGGGAAGTGTCACTCGTGACGTCACAAGTTTGACCAGGTAGTAATTTAAGCCAGGCGCATACTATATGCCCTGCGGCAATTCAAGGAAATACGGTATATAAATATATATATATATATATATATATATATATATATATATATATATATATATATATATATATATATATATATATATATATACATACATATATATATACATACACATATATATATATATATATATATATATATATACATACACACACACATATGTATATATATATATATATATATATATATATATATATATGTGTTCATGTATATATATATATATATATATATATATACATATATATATATGTGTGTGTGTGTCTATTACATATGTATGTGTATATATACAAACCCCGTTTCCATATGAGTTGGGAAATGTTGTTAGATGTAAATATAAACGGAATACAATGATTTGCAAATCCTTTTCAACTTATATTCAGTATATGCTACAAAAACAACATATTTGATGTTCAAGCTGATAATCACTTTTTTTTTTTTGTGCAAATAATCATTAACTTTAGAATTTGATGCCAGCAACACGTGACAAAGATGTTGGGAAAGGTGGCAATAAATACTGATAAAGTTGAGGAATGCTCATCACACACTTATTTGGAACGTCCCACAGTTGTGCAGGCTAATTGGGAACAGGTGGGTGCCATACAACACAATGAGAATGTTATATTGCTCAATTATTCTACCTTATTTCAATTATTGTGCAGAAATATGGGGAAATACATATCATAGCAATATAATGCCTTTATTTATTTAATAGAAAAGAGCAATTCGAATCATTTTTAAAGTAGGATAAAGAGACCACACAAATCCACTCTTCATTAGGTCAGGATTACTAAAACTAAAAGACATTGTAGAATTGAATACTCTATTAAAGATGTTCAAAGCAAGAAATAAAGTTATTCCGAAGGGCATACAAGAGTTATTTGTGTTCACATCTGAAGATGAGAACCCCAGAAGGCCGTGTGACTTTAAACATCCAAGAGGGCGAACAAATTTGAAACAAATGTGCTTGTCTGTTGTTGGTGTGAAAGCATGGAATTCTCTAAACAAAGACTTGAAAAGCTGTAAGAATATCTTTGTATTCAAAAAGAGTTATAAAAAGAGAAAACTGGAATTATATCAAACTGAGTTTTGATTTAGATTGGACGTGTCATTGTGATAATGCTTAAAGGAAAATGGAAAAGTATGTTGGAGTTTGGGTGTTGGTAGAGGGAACAGTTGTAAAGTCATCTAAAAAACTGTATTTTGTGTTAAAAAAGGGGCAGATAAATATAAGAATATTATTCTTCCATCTGCTCCTTTGTGATCATGGAAATGTATAGGAATAAAAAACAAAACAAAAAAATGAAAGTGTCAATTGTACGTGGCTTGTAAATATGCATTATAATGAAAGTAAGAAAAATAAATGATGATGATGATGATTGCATATAAAAGCAGCTTCTGTGAAACGCTCAGTCTTTCACAAACAACGATTGGGAAACTGTCACCGCTTTGTGAACAAATGCGTGAGCAATTAGTCAAAATGTTTAAAAACAACATTTCTCAACGGGCCATTGCAAGGAATTTAGGAATTGCACCATCTATGGTTCATAATATTATCAAAAGGTTCAGAGAATCTGGAGAAATTACTCCACGTAAGCGATGATATAACGAACCTTCGTTCCCTCAGGCGGTACTGCATCAAAAAGCGCCATCAGTGTGTAAAGGATATCACCATATGAGCTCAGGAACACTTCAGAAAAAACACTGTCAGTAACTACAGTTTGTCGCTACATCTGTAAGTGCAAGTTAAAACTCGACTATGCAAAGCCAAAGCCATTTATCAACAATACCCAGAAACGCTGCCGGCTTCGCTGGGCCCGAGCTCATCTAAGATGAACTGATGCAAAGTGGAAATGTGTTCTGTGGTCTGAGAGTCCACATTTCAAATTTGTTTTTTGGAAACGGTGAATGTCGTGTCCTCTGGACCAAAGAGGAAAAGAACCATCAGGACTATTATAGGTGCAAAGTTAAAAAAACAGCATCTGGGATGGTATGGGGTGTGTATTAGTGGCCAAGGCATGGGTAACTTACACATCTGTGAAGGCGCCATTAATGCTGAAAGGTACATACAGGTTTTGGAGCAACATATGTTGCCATTGCTTATTTCAGCAAGACAATGTCAAGCCACGTGTTACAACAGCGTGGCTTCATAGTAAAAGAGTGCGGGTACTAGACTGGCTTGCCTGTACACCAGACCTGTCTCCCATTGAGAATGTGTGGCACATTATGAAGCCTAAAATACCACAACGGAGACCCCGGACTGTTGAACAACTTAAGCTGTACATAAAACAAGAAGGGGAAATAATTCCACCTGGAAAGCTTCAAAAATGTCTCTCCTCAGTTCCCAAACGTTTATTGAGTGTTGTTAAAAGAAAAGGTGGTGAAACACAGTGGTGAACATGCCCTTTCCCAACTACTTTGGCAAGTGTTAAAGCCATGATATTCTAAGTTAATTATTATATGCAAAAAAAATAGAGTTTATGAGTTTGAACATCAAATATCTTGTCTTTGTAGTGCATTCAACTGAATATGGGTTGAAAAGAATTTGCAAATCATTGTATTCCGTTTATATTTACATCTAACACAATTTCCCAACTCATATGGAAAAGGGGTTTGTATATTTATAAACACATACATGGACAAAGATTAGACTTTCTGGAGGAAATAAATACTGAGCTGTTTAGCGACAATACCTAACAATATGTTTGGAGGAGAAAAGGTGAGGCCTTTAATCCTAGGAAGACCAGTCATACCGCTAAGCATGGTGGTGGTAGTATTATGCTCTAGGCTTGTTTTGCTACCAATGGTACTGGTGCTTTACAGAGAGTAAATGGGACAATGGAAAAGGAGGATTACTTCCAAATTCTTCAGGACAACTTAAAATCATCAGCCTGGAAGTTGGGTCTTGGGCGCAGTTTGGTGTTCCAACAGGACAATGAAACCAAACACACCTCAAAAGTGGTAAAGGAACGGCTGAATCAGGCTAGAACGAAGGGTTTAGAATGGCCTTCCCAAAGTCCTGACTTAAATGTGTGGACAATGCTGAAGAAACAAGTCCATGTCAGAAAACCAAAAAATTGAGCTGAAACGGACTAATTTTGTCAAGAGGAGTGGTCAACAATTCAAACAGAAGCTTGTGGATGGCGACCAAAAGCGCCTTATTGCAGGGAAACTTGCCAAGGGACATGTAAGCAAATAATAACATTGCTTTATGTATACTTTTGACCCAGCAGAGTTGCCTCACATTTTCAGTAGACCCATAATAAATTCATAAAAGAACCAAACTTCATGAATGCTTTTTGTGATCAACAAGTATGTGCTCCAATCACTCTATCACAAAAAATAAGAGTTGTAGAAATCATTGGAAAATCAAGACAGCCATGACATTATGTATATATATATATATATATATATATATATATATATATATATATATATATATATATATATATATATATATATATATATATAAATATATATATATGAGTACACTTCTAATATGAACAAGGGAAGTGTTCATCCGTGCAGAAATGAAATAGAAAACGTTCAAATTATTGCCTTTAATGTTAAAGTTGTCTCACAGGACACATTTATGTGATGATTCAAATAAATCATATAAATGGCTTTCGTATTGTATTCATTATGCATTTACATTCTATAGTTACTGTTTTTTTGTTGTTGTTGTTTTTTGCAGAAATTGCATAACTGATTGCTATCTGATAGGATAAAATCATTCAGTTTCATTGCATACCATATGTCCATCCATTTTCTACCGTTTGGCCCATGTTGTGAAAATTGCGGCAAAAAAAAAAATGCATGGATGGATGGACGTAGATTTTCCATGAGAGGATGTGTAGTTACAACATGTGTCCGCTGAGCGGCAGTGTTACCTTTCACAGGCGGCAGTGAAGAATGTTTGTTGCGGTGTCAGCAGAAAGTTATGTTTTATGGTCAGTGTTAAGGTTTATGGTCCAGAAAAAAATTAAGATGGTACAGTGAGACGCTTTGAAATACTTCCATTGAAAAACTTCCCATTCAATATCATTAACTTTTTACATGACTCGAAAAAAAAAACAACTCAAAATGGACATCAGGAGTGTCAGAAGCGCCTGCAACTTGGTTTTTATTGGCTCTCGCCTAAAGCACAATGTAAAATTGTAAGTAATTGATTAATAATGTATATATATATATATATATATATATATATATATATAAACACACACATACATACACACACATATTATATATATATATACACATAATATATATATTATGTACTCACACATACATACACACATATTATATATATATATATACACACATAATATATATATATATATATATATATATATATATATATATATATATATATATATATGGATGTGTGTGTATACGCACATAATATATATATATATATATATATATATATATATACATATATATATACATTTATATATATATATACGTATATATAAATGTGTGTGTGTATATATATGTGTATATATATATGCACATCACATAATATTATATATATATATATATATATATATATATATATATATATATATAACATATTATAATATATATATATATATTAAATATACACACACACACACTTCTGTTTTAGGTAAATAATGTCAATCTGGGTTCACACCTGCAGTTTTTCAAGCATCCAGCAGGGGGCAATATTACTTCCTTCGTGCCCAAGGAACAACTCATTTAATTTACTTCATTACGCTTGATTCTGAATTAAAAATAGTTTGAAAAACAATTAAAGTATTTCAATCCGGATGGCCAGAAAAATAAAAGCAGTATTTTTTCACACACACAAAAAAATGTTTTTTGTAAATTGACACATGATCACAACAAAAAATGTGTTTGGTTTTTAGTAAAAAAAAAAAATACAAATAAAATTAATAAATAAATAAAGCGGATAATTTCGCACATATATTTTAAATTACGAATAAATATTGCAAAAGCCATTTTTTCTTCTTGGGTACGCACACTTGTGTCATTTTGCATATGTTTTCGTCTTATTTTACGTGCAACGTTATTGTATACTGTCATAAAAAAATTTAAAATTGGCAGCTCAATCGACAACATTTTACCATAACATTCACAGTAAATTATTGTAAACTGATAAACAGTTCTGTATTATGCCACAAAATTCTGGCGACTCAGCTGCCAGTTGTTGTTTTTTTTGTTGTTGTTTTTTTTCAAACCATAAAATCTACATAGTTTTCAGTACGTTTGTGCCAATAAACAAATGACGTCATGATACTATAAAAATGTTCATTGTAAATTCCCTTGGTAATAATTGCACAATATTTATAGTATTTCACTGTGAAATAAAAGGGCATCGTAACATTTACTGTCATTTGTTGTAATATATAGTATTTTACTTTGAAAAATACTGTTAAATCCTTGTAAATTTTATTATGTGTTTACTATGCTTCATGGTGTTTTTACACCGTAAAAATGTCAATATATTTTACGGGAAAAAAAACACTGTCAGCGCCGTAAAAAATAACAGTATAACATGTTTGTATATGCTGCGAAAAACAAAACAATAAAAAATAGAAATAAAAACAAAACTGCTGTTAATTGTACAGTAAATATCCGGTGACTAATTTACCATTGTTTATACTTCCATTACTTTTATTTTGAAACACATTTCAATCTGGAAAACGTTTGACAAATAAATTAGTGGTTTTTTTTTTTCATTAAATACAGAATGACACTTCCGTATTGAAAAAAAGTCAGTAGATGTTATGGTAATTAAAAAAAAGGCAGCAATATAAATAAAATTCGCACCGTTTTTTTTTTGTTTGGTAACAGTAATTATGGTTTAAAAATGATATTTTGAAAAGCTCCATGGTGTGTTCTGTACATATATAAAAAAAATCGATATATTTTATTGTAAAAAAAAATAACGAATAAAATGAAATAACTGTCAGCTCAGTCGGCAGAATTGCATAATAAAAACTGTGGAATTGTGTTTATTTATATTAATATTTTTCAAAATCAATATCAATTTTACGGTAAATTTCTGGCGCGCTTAAACTGCCAGTTTTTTTTTTTTTACGTACATTCGTAAAATAATAGCACATTCTGACCACCTGCTCAAATAACAGTGCAACATTGATTCAAATCAAAATGTGCACATTTGAATTAATAATACAAATATTAATTCTCGAAATCTATATTTAAAAACACTTATTAGAAAAAAAAACGTTATTACTGCACCCACACATTTATTTTATTATTTTGTTTGCCGTTTTATTCGATACTAATTATCTTACTACTAATGATTCTATACAGCATTTTAACTCGGTTTATTTGCCAAAATATCGCGCGACAAAACGAATTAAGCAAAGACAAAAAGGATAATTCTACACATTTGTATTTAAAAAGCCTTTTTTAAATGAATATATTGCTATTGGATTAATTCTTAAAAGCTTGAACTAAAAGCAGAGAAAGGGCCTGCTGCTTCAACGCACTCGTGCACGCGCACGTACGCGCACACGCACGCACAGAGGCCCTATACAAATAGCATGGCTGTATGTCACGGTCATAAAAGTGCAGTGAAGGCAGTAACCATGGAAACCACCGTCGAAAGGTGCAGCGTAAAATAAAATGGTATTTTAAGTACTCTCTCTTTTTTTTTTTTACTTTTTCTAATACAATTTTTACTATGTTTCTTCAATCGAAAAAAAATACACCAATAACTCTTTTTTTTTAGTTTGTTTAAATATATCTCGATGGAAAGTATTTCATATTGTTGTGTTGGATTTTTTTAATCAAATAAGTTGAAATACAAAAAAAGGGTAATTATCGGAGGGGAATATTATAATATTTTTATTATAATATAATAATATATGATCATATATTTATACATCCCTTAAAAAGTAATAAACAAATAATAGTAAAAAGAGAACGCATGTGACTGAACATATTCGGTTATTTACAGTTTATCATTTTTATTATTATTAATATCGAAATGACATTGAATCACTGCATTGCGCATTTAAAAACAATTATTATTATTGCAGTCCTCCTTGCAGACAATGTACGTCACACACACACGCAAACACACACAAGATAACAATTTCCTGTTCATATTTCCACACAACAAAAGATGGATTGTTACACTAAAACAGGAAGTGAGGATTTAAAAAATATATGACGTCACAAATAGGGCATAGTTAAAAATCACAAGAAGCACATTCATATGTACTTATTTCGTTTTCCAGACGTGTTTTTCTATGAATGGAATATTTTGGGGCATTCTATATTGCAGTATATCGATTGTTTTTAAGTATAAAAAAGGTACATATATCGAATTATTGACACACTCCAATAAGGGGGAACATTAAGACCGCGGGGTTCGAACTGTACTCGTTTGTTTTCTGTCTTTTCCTGCATATTTCGGAGCAGTAAATATTCAAATTAATTCTGCCTAACATGAGCCGGATCAACAACTAATCGAACAAAACGACCGATATTTAATATCAGTTTAAAAAAAAAAAATACAGCCTGAAAAATGTCTTCAAAAATTCGAATGAAGCTTCCTTTGTTGTTGGCGGTGCAGATGTCGCAAATCACATAGACACAAAAAAAAAAGAAAAAACCTCCCCCCTCCCCCTTCCTTCTTTTATTTATTTATTTATTTTACGAGCTCAAACTGGACGCCATTGGCCACTTCCGGTCACGTGTGAGCGCGGCGGCGTCTGTCACGAACGAACCTCGCCCCGGCGTGTAGACTTCCGCGAGACTTCAACCCACGCAGGGTAAAAAAACTCCTCTCTCTAATTCTTTTTTTTTTCTTCCTTATTTGTGAACATTTTGTGCAACTCTTAACAAATATTTAAACTGTTTTTTTGTATCGTTGAAACTTGTTGCTGTCAATTTATTTAATTTTTAATATTTTCTTTTTTTTTTTTAGGGAACCTGCACGATGATCACGTCATCAGGTAAGCTGCAACCCACCAATAATGTATCGATGATCTCATAGTTGTGCCGCGCGTCGACTCACGTGACCGCCTGCAGAATTGGCTGAAAGTGAAAGTGCGATGACGTCATGCGTGCATGCATGCATGCAGTTGCAACGCAATAGTCCTTTGTCATACTTTGGACTTTTTGCACGACTAATTTTTACACCCAAGCATCGAACGTGCGCGAGGATTACGTCATAACTACAACTTCAAATTTCATATGAAAGTCAAAGTGCGATGACGTCATGCGTGCATGCAGTTGCAACGCAATAGTCCTTTGTCATATACTTTGGACTTTTTGCACGACTCATTTTTACACCCACGCATCGAACGTGCGCGAGGATGACGTCATAACTACGACTTCAAATTTCATATGAAAGTCAAAGTGCAATGACGTCATGCGTGCACACAGTTGCAACGCAATAGTCCTTTGTCATATACAGTACTTTGGACTTTTTGCACGACTCATTTTTACACCCACGCATCGAACGTGCGCGAGGATGACGTCATAACTATGACTTCAAATTTCATATGAAAGTCAAAGTGCGATGACGTCATGCGTGCATGCAGTTGCAACGCAATAGTCCTTTGTTATATACTTTGGACTTTTTGCACGACTCATTTTTACACCCACGCATCGAACGTGCGCGAGGATGACGTCATAACTACGACTTCAAATTTCATGTGAAAGTGCGATGACGTCATGCGCGCATGCAGTTGCAACGCAATAGTCCTTTGTTATACTTTGCACTTTTTTGCACGACTCGTTTTTACACCCATGCATCGAACGTGCACGAGAATGACGTCATAACTACCAATTCAAATGTCTTGCAACAAGCCTGTTTTTTTTACTGTCACTCCTTTTTTAAAACATCGATTTTCTACCGCTTGTCCCTTTTAGATATTGGCCTCTAATATTTAAGGGCCTTTCTTTGGTGTGTGCGTGTTTTGTTGCTTTTTGTGAGGTCACCGTGGGGGGGGGGGGGGGGGGGTGTCACTCACACACACATGCATTCAAAAACATTAAAAAAAAGGGGGGGGGGGGCTATTGGCTGCATTTTATGTTTCTGTACATTTCCTTGGGGGTTAGGGTGGGGGAGAGAAAGATGGAGGAAGAAACAAAGACAGTATTTCATTGGTGCTGCTCAGCTGCAGGCACTCAGTATTTACAACCTACTGCAATGCGGCAATGTGTGTGTGTGAGTGTGTGTGTGTGAGAGAGAGAGTAAGAGAGAGAGAAACAAAGAGACAAAAGGGAGACAGGGAAGATGCCACACAAACCTCTAGATTTACGCCAAGGACGAAGACAGACGGACGCAAGGCAGTTTTTGGTGCTGATTGTGTGGTTTTGTGTGTCCATGTGTGTGTGTGTGTGTGTGTGTGTGTCATGCAGGAAGAGATGACAACGAAGAAGAAAAAGAAGAAGAAGAAGAGCAGCTGCAAATTCGTCATGTAAGCCAAACTTGCTTCTATTGCACATTTGTGCACCAAATGGACAAACTCACTGAGGGAAAAAGAACATAGTTTTTTTTTTTTTTACAATTTTGGCAGCAAAAGAAAAAAAATACATTAAGCAATGAAAAAAATAAAACATTTTGGTACACATTAAGCAGCAAAATGCAAAAAAAATAAATAATAAATAAATTCAAGCACCAAATTGCACCCTGAGCAGCAACGTGCAAAACACATTATTCCGTACGCTTGAAGCAGCAAAATGACGCATCGTTTTAAACTTCAAGCACAATATGAATAAAAAGAAAAAAAGGTTTTTACAGCACCAAAGTGAAATAACAACATTTCTTTTAAAATTTTAGAGCAGCAAGTGCAAAAACAATTTTTTTTTTTTACACTTTAAGTGCAGCAAAGTGCAAAACATTTTTTACATTTTAAGCTGAAACGTGCAATAACATATTTGTTGCTACACCTTAGGCAGCAAATTGCGAAAACAAAAAAATATATAATTAAACAGAAAAATAAAAAAAACATGTTTTACTTCAAGCAGCAAAGTGCAAACAACAAATTAAACTTTGTGCAGCAAAGTGCAAAACTACAAAACATTATTTATTACACTTTAAGCAGCAAAGTGCAAATAAAAAAATACACTTTAAGCAGCAAAGAGGGAAAAGGTTTTACACTTCAAGCAGCAAACTGCAAAAATTTAAATAAAAATAAAACATGTATAATTTAAGCAGCAAAGTGCAAAAAAAACACTTTAAGCAAAAAAGTGCAAAAAATAATTTGTTGTTACGCTTTAGGCAGCAAAGTGCAAAAACATAAATAAAATATAATTAAACAGGAAAAATGAAAAAAATACACTTCAAGCAAAGTGCAAACAATGAATTTAACATTTTACAGCTAAATGCAAAACTACAAAAAAAATACACTTTAAGCAGCAGAGTGTAAAACATTTGTTACATTTTAAGCAGAAAAGTGCAAAAAATGATTTGTTGCTACTCTTTAGGCAGCAAAATGCAAAAACAAAAAAATATATAATCAAACAGCAAAATTCTAATTTATTTTTATTTATTTTTATTTTTTAAAACTCCAAGCAGCAAAGTGTAAACAACAAATTAAACTTTGGGCAGCAAAGGTCAAAACTACAAAAAAAAATGTTTAACTAATATTTTTTACACTTCAAGCAAAAAAATACACTTCAAGCAGCAAATTGGGAAAATGTTATGCACTTCAAGCAGCAAAGTGCAAAACAAATACAAATAAAACATGCATAATTTAAGCAGCAAAGTGCAAAACTTTTTTTTTTTTTTTTTTTTTAAGCAGAAAGTACAACTTTTTTTATATGTGTACGATTTTTTTTTGGACAGTTTAAGCAGCAAAGTGCAAAAAAAAATGTAATACACTTCAAGCAGCAAAGCGCAAAAACATGTTTTTACACTTTAAGCAGCAAGGTGCAAAAAACAATTTTGTACACTCAGCAGCAAAGTGCAAAACTATATTTTGTTTACATTTAAAGCAGAAATTACAATTTTTTTTATATGTGTACGATTTTTTTTTTACACTTCAAGCAGCAAAGTGCAAAAAATGTTTTTATTACACTTCAAGCAGCAGAGTGGAAATATATATAAATATATATATATATATATATATATATATATATATATATATATATATATATATATTTACACTTCAAGCAGCAAAGTGCAAATAAAAAAATACCCTTTAAGCAACAAAGTGGGAAAAATGTTTTGCACTTTGAGCAGCAAAGTACAAAAAAACATTTTCTTTACACTTTATGCAAAAAAAAAAACATGTTTTACACTTTAAGCAACAAAGTGGAAAACAATGTTTTTTAGAACACTTCAAGCAGCAAAGTGCAAAAAACACATTTTTAACACTTCAAGCAGAAAAGCGCAAACAAAACTTTTTATCACACTTTAAGCAGCAAAGTGCAAAAACATGTTTTTATACTAAAAAAACATTGTTTACCCTTTAATCAGTAAAGTGCAAAATACATTTTTTTTACACTTCAGGCAGTAAAGTGCAAACAAATATTTTGTTTACACTTAAAGCAGCAAAGTGAGAAACAAAATACTTTTACACTTCAAGCAGCAAAGTGCAAAACTATTATTATTTGTTTTTACATTTATTTACACTTAAAGCAGCAAAGTGCAAATGTTTTAATTTTTTAAATTTCAAGCAGCAAAGTGCAAACAAAAGATACACTTTGGGTGCAAAAAAGGTTTAACACTTCAAGCAGCAAAACGCTAAAAAAAAAAAAAATGTTTTTATTACACTTCAAGCAGAAAAGTGTTAAAAACACATTGTTAATACTTCAAACAGAAAAGTGCCCAAAAAAAGCTTTTAACACTTCAAGCCAAAAACTGCAAAAAACATTTTTTTTATACTTTAAGCAGCAAAGTGCAAAAAAAATTGTTTATACTTTAAGCAACAAAATGCTAAATGCATTTTTTTTACACTTCAGGCAGAAAAAGGCAAACATGTTTTTTTTACACTTCAAGCATAAAAGTGCAAAAAAAAATTTTTTACACTTAAAGCAGCAAAATGCAAAACAATTGTCTTTTTACATTTTTTATTTTACAATTAAAGCAGCAAAGTGTAAATGTTTTATATTTTTTAAATTTCAAGCAACAAAATACTAATAAAAAAACAACACTTCAAGCAGTAACGTGTAAAAAACACATTAATACTTCAAGCAGAAACGTGCCAAAAAGAAAACTTTTAACACTTCAAGCCAAAAACTGCAAAAAACATTTTTTTATACTTTAAGCAGCAAAATGAAAAATATATTTTTTTACACTTCAGGCAGAAAAGTGCAAACATGTTTTTTTTTACACTTCAAGCATAAAAGTGCAAAAAAAAAATGTTTTACACTTCAAGCAGCAAAATGCAAAACAATTTTCTTTTTAAAAAATTTTTTTACAATTAAAAGCAGCAAAGTGTAAATGTTTTATATTTTTTAAATTTCAAGCAACAAAATGGAAAACAAAACAAAAAACACTTAAAGCAGCAAAGTGGGAAAAAATGTTTTACACTTTGAGCACCGAAGTGCAAATAAACAATTACCCTAAACTTCAAGCAAGAAAGTGCAAAACATTTTTTTTACGCTTTAAGCAGCAAAAAGCTAAAAAACAACAACACATTTTTTTACACTTTAAGCAGCAAAGTACAAAAAACACATTGTTAATACTTCAAGCAGCAAAGTGCAAAAAAAAATAAAAAAAATTAACATTTCAAGCAGAAAAGTGCAAAAACAAAAAAAAATTTAACACTTCAAGCCGAAAACTGCAAAAAACATTTTTTTTATACCTTAAACAGCAAAGTGCAAAAAACATTGTTTACACTTTAAGCAGCACAATGCAGAATACATTGTTTTTACACTTCAGGCAGAAAAGTGCAAAAAAATAAAAAATGTACACTTCAAGCAGCAAAATGCAAAACAATTTTTTTTTTACACTTGAAGCAGCAAAGTGCAAATGTTTTCTATTTTTTAAATTTCAAGCAACACAATACAAATAAAAACACTTTAAGCAGCAAAGTGGGAAAAATGTTTTACACTTTATGCAGCAAAGTACAAATAAACAATTACTCTACACTTCAAGCAAGAAAGTGCAAAACATTTTTTTACACTTCAAGCAGCCAAGTGCAAAAACTGTTTAACACTTCAAGCAGCAAAAAGCTAAAAAAACCACACATTTTTTAAACAATTTAAGCAGAAAAAAAAACAAAACACATTGTTACTTCAAGCAGCAAAGGGCAAAAACGTTTTTTTTAACAATTCAAGCAACAAAATGCAAATTAAAAAAACACTTTAGCAGCAAAGTGGGAAAAAATGTTTTACACTTTGAGCAGCAAAGTGCAAATAAACAATTACTCTACACTTCAAGCAAGAAAGTGCAAAACATTTTTTTACACTTTAAGCCGCCAAGTGCAAAAACACATTGTTAATACTTCAACCAGCAAAAAGCTAAAAAAAAAAACACACACTTTTTTTACACTTTAAGCAGCAAAGTGTAAAAAACACATTAATACTTCAAGCAGCAAAGTGCAAAACATTTTTTTTTAACATTTCAAGCAGAAAAGTGCAAAAACAAAACAATTTTTTAACACTTCAAACCGAAAACTGCAAAAAAACATTTTTTTTTATACTTTAAGCAGCAAAGTGCAAAAAACATTGTTTACACTTTAAGCAGCAAAATGCAAAATACATTGTTTTTACACTTTACGCAGAAAAGTGCAAAAAATAAAACATTTACACTTCAAGCAGCAAAATGCTAAACATTTTTTTTTTTACAATTGAAGCAGCAAAGTGCAAATGTTTTATATTTCTTAAATTTCAAGCAACAAAATGAAAATTAAAAAAACACTTTAGCAGCAAAGTGGGAAAAAATGTTTTACACTTTGAGCAGCAAAGTGCAAATAAACAATTACTCTACACTTCAAGCAAGAAAGTGCAAAACATTTTTTTACACTTTAAGCCGCCAAGTGCAAAAACACATTGTTAATACTTCAACCAGCAAAAAGCTAAAAAAAAAAACCACACACTTTTTTTACACTTTAAGCAGCAAAGTGTAAAAAACACATTAATACTTCAAGCAGCAAAGTGCAAAACATTTTTTTTTAACATTTCAAGCAGAAAAGTGCAAAAACAAAACAATTTTTTAACACTTCAAACCGAAAACTGCAAAAAAACATTTTTTTTTATACTTTAAGCAGCAAACTGCAAAAAACATTGTTTACACTTTAAGCAGCAAAATGCAAAATACATTGTTTTTACACTTTAGGCAGAAAAGTGCAAAAAAATAAAACATTTACACTTCAAGCAGCAAAATGCTAAACATTTTTTTTTTTTTACAATTGAAGCAGCAAAGTGCAAATGTTTTATATTTCTTAAATTTCAAGCAACAAAATGAAAATTAAAAAAACACTTTAGCAGCAAAGTGGGAAAAAATGTTTTACACTTTGAGCAGCAAAGTGCAAATAAACAATTACTCTACACTTCAAGCAAGAAAGTGCAAAACATTTTTTTACACTTTAAGCCGCCAAGTGCAAAAACACATTGTTAATACTTCAACCAGCAAAAAGCTAAAAAAAAAAACACACACTTTTTTTACACTTTAAGCAGCAAAGTGTAAAAAACACATTAATACTTCAAGCAGCAAAGTGCAAAACATTTTTTTTTAACATTTCAAGCAGAAAAGTGCAAAAACAAAACAATTTTTTAACACTTCAAACCGAAAACTGCAAAAAAACATTTTTTTTTATACTTTAAGCAGCAAAGTGCAAAAAACATTGTTTACACTTTAAGCAGCAAAATGCAAAATACATTGTTTTTACACTTTACGCAGAAAAGTGCAAAAAATAAAACATTTACACTTCAAGCAGCAAAATGCTAAACATTTTTTTTTTTTACAATTGAAGCAGCAAAGTGCAAATGTTTTATATTTCTTAAATTTCAAGCAACAAAATGAAAATTAAAAAAACACTTTAGCAGCAAAGTGGGAAAAAATGTTTTACACTTTGAGCAGCAAAGTGCAAATAAACAATTACTCTACACTTCAAGCAAGAAAGTGCAAAACATTTTTTTACACTTTAAGCCGCCAAGTGCAAAAACACATTGTTAATACTTCAACCAGCAAAAAGCTAAAAAAAAAACCACACACTTTTTTTACACTTTAAGCAGCAAAGTGTAAAAAACACATTAATACTTCAAGCAGCAAAGTGCAAAACATTTTTTTTTAACATTTCAAGCAGAAAAGTGCAAAAACAAAACAATTTTTTAACACTTCAAACCGAAAACTGCAAAAAAACATTTTTTTTTATACTTTAAGCAGCAAAGTGCAAAAAACATTGTTTACACTTTAAGCAGCAAAATGCAAAATACATTGTTTTTACACTTTAGGCAGAAAAGTGCAAAAAAATAAAACATTTACACTTCAAGCAGCAAAATGCTAAACATTTTTTTTTTTTTACAATTGAAGCAGCAAAGTGCAAATGTTTTATATTTCTTAAATTTCAAGCAACAAAATGAAAATTAAAAAAACACTTTAGCAGCAAAGTGGGAAAAAATGTTTTACACTTTGAGCAGCAAAGTGCAAATAAACAATTACTCTACACTTCAAGCAAGAAAGTGCAAAACATTTTTTTACACTTTAAGCCGCCAAGTGCAAAAACACATTGTTAATACTTCAACCAGCAAAAAGCTAAAAAAAAAACCACACACTTTTTTTACACTTTAAGCAGCAAAGTGTAAAAAACACATTAATACTTCAAGCAGCAAAGTGCAAAACATTTTTTTTTAACATTTCAAGCAGAAAAGTGCAAAAACAAAACAATTTTTTAACACTTCAAACCGAAAACTGCAAAAAAACATTTTTTTTTATACTTTAAGCAGCAAAGTGCAAAAAACATTGTTTACACTTTAAGCAGCAAAATGCAAAATACATTGTTTTTACACTTTAGGCAGAAAAGTGCAAAAAAATAAAACATTTACACTTCAAGCAGCAAAATGCTAAACATTTTTTTTTTTTACAATTGAAGCAGCAAAGTGCAAATGTTTTATATTTCTTAAATTTCAAGCAACAAAATGAAAATTAAAAAAACACTTTAGCAGCAAAGTGGGAAAAAATGTTTTACACTTTGAGCAGCAAAGTGCAAATAAACAATTACTCTACACTTCAAGCAAGAAAGTGCAAAACATTTTTTTACACTTTAAGCAGCCAAGTGCAAAAACACATTGTTAATACTTCAACCAGCAAAAAGCTAAAAAAAAAAACCACACACTTTTTTTACACTTTAAGCAGCAAAGTGTAAAAAACACATTAATACTTCAAGCAGCAAAGTGCAAAACATTTTTTTTAACATTTCAAGCAGAAAAGTGCAAAAACAAAACAATTTTTTAACACTTCAAACCGAAAACTGCAAAAAAACATTTTTTTTTATACTTTAAGCAGCAAAGTGCAAAAAACATTGTTTACACTTTAAGCAGCAAAATGCAAAATACATTGTTTTTACACTTTAGGCAGAAAAGTGCAAAAAAATAAAACATTTACACTTCAAGCAGCAAAATGCTAAACATTTTTTTTTTTTACAATTGAAGCAGCAAAGTGCAAATGTTTTATATTTCTTAAATTTCAAGCAACACAATGCAAATAAAAAAACACTTTAAGCAGCAAATGGGGAAAAATATTTTACACTTTGAGCAGCAAAGTGCAAATAAACAATTACTCTACACTTCAAGCAAGAAAGTGCAAAACATTTTTTTTACACTAAGTACCAAAAAGCTAAAAAAAAAACACAGTTTTTTTTACACTTTAAGCAGCAAAGTACAAAAAACACATTGTTAATACTTCAAGCAGCAAAGTGCAAAAACAAAACAATGTTTTAACATTTCAAGCAGCAAAGTGCAAAAAAAAAACAATGTTTTAACATTTCAAGCAGAAAAGTGCAAAAACAAAACATTTTTTTAACACTTCAAGCCAAAAACTGCAAAAAACATTTATTTATACTTTAAGCAGCAAAGTGCAAAAAACATTGTTTACACTTTAAGCGGCAAAATGCAAAATACATTGTTTTTACACTTCAGGCTGAAAAGTGCAAACACAATTATTTTTTTACACTTCAAGCAGAAAAGTGCAAAAAAAAATTACACTTCAAGCAGCAAAATACAATACGATTTTTTTTTACAATTAAAGCAGCAAAGTTCAAATGTTGTATATTTTTTACATTTCAAGCAACAAAATGCAAATAAAAAAAACACTTTAAGCAGCAAAGTGGGAAAAAATGTTTTACACTTTGAGCAGCAAAGTGCAAATAAACAATTACTCTACACTTCAAGCAAGAAAGCGCAAAACATTTTTTTTACACTTTAAGCAGCAAAGTGTAAAACACACATTGTTAATACTTCAAGCAGCAAAATGATTTTTTTTTAACATTTCAAGCAGAAAAGTGCAAAAAACACATTGTTAATACTTCAAGCAGCAAAGTGCAATTTTTTTTATTTTTTTTAACATTTCAAGCAGAAAAGTGCAAAAACACATTAATACTTCAAGCAGCAAAGTGCAATTTATTTATTTTTTTAAAATTTCAAGCAGAAAGTGCAAAAACAAAACAATTTTTTGACACTTCAAGCAGAAAACTGCAAAAAAATTGTTTTATACTTACAGCAGCAAAATGCAAAATACATTGTTTTTACACTTCAGGCAGCAAATTGCAAACATGTTGTTTTTTTTTTACACTTCAAGCAGCAAAATGCAAATACATTTGTTACACTTTATTCAGCAATGTGCAAAACACGTTTTACACTTAACACAATTACACTTTTTAGCAGTGAAATGCAAAACAATATATATTTTTAAAAATGTAAGCAGCAAAGTGCATTAATAAACATCAAAATGATATTCAGCAATGTGCAAAAAATGTTTTACGCTTTTAGCAATAAAATGGAAAATAACAACAACAAAATGACACTTTGAGCAGTAAAGTGTGCACTTAAAGCAGCAGAAAGTCACTTAAACAGTTTTCATGCAGGTCCCTGCTACATTTGATATAGTAGCAGGGACATATAGACTATTAATATAGCATTAATAGTCTGACATTTTGTAAGAGATGTCGAAGAAAGATGCTCATTTGTAACATTGTGCTTATAATTTGCAAAAGCAATGAGAGTTGATTAAAAATAAAACATAAATGGTATCCGAAATACTAAAACCAGTTTTAAAAGTAGTTGTACCACAAGAATAAACATCATTGTCAATTTTTATGCTGGATTCCATGAGCTGAATGTTCAAATATTCTTTCCAAGCACTAAATTCGTATTCTGGGCGCACAAACTAAACAGAGGTGGTGTAGAGAAAGGGGTGTTGCCATGGTAACAGGGGCTGCTTGGCGACACTGCAGACACAATCGGGTAACGCCCAATTTCCAAGCGCAGTCTGTTGTTACATCAAAACAGCCACTAGAGGACGCTGTTACACAGAAAATGAACACTACTGCATGGCGAGAAGTAAATACTCCAATTAGTCCTGACACCGGAAGAAGTATTTTTTTTTTTTTTTTATATAGCGTTTTGTGTCATTTTATTATATTTATGAGATTATAAATATTGTGCAATTTAAAACAATATTCATGGAGGCTGAGATGTGGCAAGGCCATTTAATAGTAATAATATTAACAACTTTAACATTAATAATAAAAAGAATATACTCAGAAGGTCATCACATAAAAAAGGGGGCCAAACTACACCATTGTGGGTCGGATTAAGTTTTGCATTATTTTTTCTCCATGAATAGGCAATGAAAAACAAACAAAACGAGTATATATCTTTATTTTTCTTTGGAGGACAACAAATTACTTTTGAAAAAAAAATGTTCCTTTTCTCAGTGTCAAAAAGCAATAACTAGATTAAAAACAATATTTTTAGTTTAAAAACAACATTTTTACAAATTAAAAACAGTCAATCAAAAAGGAGAAAACCAAAGGGCCAAAAACAGATGTTTTCTCGTATCAAGACACCGGAAACAGAAGTTATTATTCAAAGGCAAAACCTCGGACTGATCATATCAATTATGTTTTAATGTAAAAATAAATGCAGGATACAACTCCCCATACTTAATTTTCCCTTTCTACGTGCCGGCAGTCTTAAATGTCTTGAAATAGCGACTTCCGGTTCTGGAGGTAAATATTAACGTGTTTTTTTTCCCCCCGTGTCTACAAACTGGTGATTTTTTTTTCTTTTTCTTCTTTTTTTTTTTATAAATCAAATACAACATGAAAGTCACAAAAAATACAAAAAAAAAATGCCTTAATTTTTAATTTACTATTTTTGAATTTCAAAATAAAATTCAAATATTATCCAGGTTTTTCAAAACCCATTCATTAAACGAAAATTCAATGACCAAGATGCTAATGATATAAACCGGATACATCACTAAGCTGGTAAGGACAATTGCAAATTGTTTTACACGCCACAGAAGAAGAAGAAGAAAAATATTAAGCTAAATGGTTGTAAAATACGCCGTAAAGTTTAAACAAATAATTAAAATTGAAAACTCATTAATGGTACGATTTTATTTTTTTAAATTTTCTTCTCACATAAAATTGCTTTGTAGCACATATTTTTATGTTGTCAAAAAAGCAAATAGCATGGAAATCGATCAAGAAATAAGCACGTTGTGATTTAATTCCAAAATACAACTAAATAAATGTGACACAATGCCCCCACCAAGATGGCCGCCAGGTAGACACGTGACGCACTATGTCCGCCACACAGCGCTCCGACGCATCCCCTTCTATATTTATTACGGTCATGCTCCTTTCCGGCCACTAGATGACAGCATCGACTCGCACTCTAACAGAGAGGCGCCACTGCGGCAGGTCTGGAAACCCAAAAAAACAGTAATCTCCGAGCTACATTGAATGCATCCCTCAGAAGGGTGCATTGTAGGAACCTCGGACGATTGACCGTCATTACACAGACTGTAGCTGCCAACGAAAAACACGCAATATCTCAATTTAAACACTTATTTTTATTTTTTATAATCATATATATATTTAAATACATATAATTAAAATACACGGTTGAGGATAGGAGTCTTTTTCTTTGTTTTTCCCCCTGAGCGTTTGGTTTGACGCATTGTTGTGACACCACCCACGCACCCACGCGGTGTTTTGTTTTCACAGCCCCACTTAATGGCTTTATTGCTCCCCATTTTACGGAAATCAAAGCAGGAAACAAATGTTCCCAAGCAGCATTCCATTCCTGGAGCATCCGGAAAAGTGTAAAAAAAAAAAAGACAGGTTTGTTTGGATTTGGGCTCAGACGTCTGGAGGCGCGCTTTTACGCGCGTGTAATTACGTGTAAGGCAACATTAGAAATAAAAATAAAAATAAAAAAACGCGGGATATCGAACATAATGTCATTGCATGTCGACTTTAGTCTGAAATATATGAAACTACAAGAAGAAGAAAAAATGTTTTAATCTAGAAGATCACATTTTCTCCCACATTTTGGTTCTGACAATTTATGGTTGCCGCGCAAAAAAAAGGGGGGGATCACGTGACGGTAATAAAGTGTGTTTTATTGCGGGTGTCCTGACAGGCACCAAAATATAACTCAGAGGGGACCCGACAGGCGGCCACACCGCTAAATTGTGCCCACAATCTGCAACCTTTGCGTGCAGGAACAGCGTCCAAAATCCGAGCTCGAGGAAAAAGATGGACTTTTTTTTTCTCCCCCCCCCCCCCCCCCCCCCCACCCTCTCTGTCGATTTTGGTATATTACCGTTATGAGACGAATGGGGGGTGGGGGAGGTGGGGAGAGAAATCGATGCAGGACCCCCGTCTTGACCCCGGTGGGATGAGCGAGGGGGATCCTGCAAATCCACCTGTGGGCCAAAATGAGATCCAATTAGGTCACTCGGGGTTGAGACGTGTAGGACGTGGACCACGGAGGAAGCCTGCAGGTGACTTTCTAGCGTCAGCCGGTAAGACCATGATCACATATTTTATATTTATAGTTTTAAAAAAAAAAGCATTGTCAGCGTTATTAAGGATGGTTGGAATATCTACTCATTTATCAGGTAAATATTCAAAGTTCTGTATGTTTTACCCTTAACAAATATTTATTTTATTGGATTATTTTTATAAATTTCTTTGGCAACTACTTTTTGTCTTGTTTGAATCCAAAACATTTACTGCAATTTTTTTTTTTTTTTTTTTTTTTTGTTAAAAAATAATTTACTTTAATACATATTTTCATTTTTAAAAAACAAAACAAAAATCTTAATAGTTCTGGGTGCATAAATTCAACAAAACACGTACAACTTAAAAAAAAATAAAACAAAAAACACTTGATCATAAACAATTATATAATATAAAAACATAATATATATCACAAAATATTTTGGTATATTTAGACATTTCCCAAATCAACGAAATAATTATAAAATAAAAAATAAGACTATATTTATACATTTGAAATATGCCAAATAATTAGGAAAATGGTTGCAAACGAGGCATTTAGGTGAATTGATGTGCAAGTGACATTTTTCAAACTAATACAAATTATTATGAAATATAAAAATTTAAATAAAAACATTTAAAGAATGTATTTAGACATCTAAAATATCCTAAATAATTATGAAAACGGTTGCAAACAAGGCATTCAAGGAAATCGATAATGCACGTAAATTGATAGTGCACGTGGCCTTTTTCAAATTAATAAAAATAATTATGAAATATAAAAACAAAAAAAATTGAGAGTATATTTAAACATAAAATATCCTAAATAATTATGAAAACAATTGCAAACAAGGCATTCAAGGAAATCGGTAATGCACATGAATTGATAGTGCACGTGACATTTTCCAAATAATAAAAATACTTGTGAAATATAAAAAAAAAAAGAGTATATTTAGACGTATAAAATATCGTAAATAATTATGAAAAGGGTTGCAAACAAGGCATTGAAGTAAATCGATAGTGCACGTGACATTTCCCAAATTAACAAAATAATTATAAAATATCAAATCTAAAGAAACAAATATATTTAGAGATGTTAAATATCCTAAATGTTTATGAAAATGGTTTTAAACACTGCATTCAGTTAAATTGATTGTGAATGTTCCAAATTGACAAAATATTCATAACACATTGAAAAATAAAAATGAAGACTCTATTCAGACATTTGAAATATTCCAAATACTTTTGAAAATGGTTGCAACCTGCAGGCCTTTAGGTAAATTGATAGTGAACGTTTTCCAAACTAACACAAATAATTGTAATATATAAAAACTACAAAAGAGTATGTTTAGACATTTGAAATAACCCAAATACATTTTAAAATGCTTGCAAACAAGGCATTCGATTGAATAAATGAAATACATAGAGTGAATCTGGCTTTTTTTAATGAACAAAAATGATCATACAAAAAAAAATTGAAAAATTAATTTTCGGGAGGAATCTAAATAATAATGAAAATGGTTCTTAAGACGGCATTCAATTAAAATGTCTAAAAAAAATAAAAATGCATTAATCTAAAACATATTTATGTGCTCATCCTGCAGCTCACAAAAGAAAAATAACTTTTTTTAAAAATTAAGTATTGGCATTTTTTTTAAATAAACAAAATATTGAAAATAAAAATAAAAAAAATTAAACGAGTTTACTTAAACTTTCAAAAATATTCTAAAGAATGATGACAATCGTCTGCCATGTTTGCAAACACTGCATCCGATTAAAAAGTCGTTAAAAAAAAGAAAGAATGTATAGTCATCCTGCTGGATGTTTTTGGTGGAAGTGTGACACGTCGCGAGTCCACGCCGCTTTCATCTCGCACATGTTTGTGTTGGCTCACAAACAGCAGAACAGTAAAAAAAAAAAAAAAAACGTGGTGCAGTCAGGATGGGGATTACAGAAGTCATAAAGTTTCAATATCTGTGACATTAACCTTTCAATAACAACATACATGAAGGTTGACGTTTTTATAGTGATATGCTTGTAACATCCATCAAAATGTACTTTTTGAGCAAATTATGTAGTTTGTGCAAAAAAAAAAAAAAATATATATATATATATATATATATATATATATATATATATATATATATATATATATATATATAAATGTTTTTTCGTTTTTTGCATGGACACAAACGTGTTTTTTTTTGTTTTTCTGTAACGACCAAAAAGGATTTAAATAACCCGCAAAATTATTTTTCCGCGGCTTTTTTTTTTTTTTTTTTTTTGCCGGCAACGTGCGGCCGAGATAGCCCGAGAGGTCGCGCAAGTTAATGTCTAAACCGGGTTAAAAGCTGCTCTCAGCCCGGCTTTGACCCGGCCTGGGCCCCGGGGGCGGAGGGGTGAGCCGGCGGTCAGCCTGTCTAAGATGAAAAAGTGAAACGACCCCAGAAAAGAAAGAAAAGCGGACCACCTGAATGGCTTTTTTTTTTTTTTTTTTTTTTTGTGCGCCAAAAAAAATCCTGCAAGGGACGAATATCAAACCGCGATAATAATCGTCATTTAGCCCCCCAAAAAAACAAAACTATTAAATGTTGCAAAAATGACTCAATGCATTATGTTTAGGTGCACTATTCTCACGCTTTGAACTCGTCCCTTTGCACAACAATAACCGCGCGGGGGGACAATGGAGCCGCGACTCGGGAGTGAACCCTGCGTGGCTTGCGGGGCCCCCGCCTGGCCCCCGGCGTGTCCAGCAAGGACTAATGGCCGCGCGGTGCAAGCCGCGGTCAACGCTCCTGTGTGACCCCGCGGCGACCTGCGCGGCAGCTAGGCAGCAATGTCGGCAAGAATGCTCTTTCAGGGGCCACGGCCCTTCTTCTTGTTGTTGTTGTTGTCGTCACTATACATATATACATACATATATTTAAAGGGGAGGAATCTAGAAGTGCAGAGATTCTCAGTTTAATAAATGGGTTTTGGTGGCGGAATGATTGAGAAAAATCTCAATCTTCACCCCCTTGTCTTCCTTCAGTGAAGACTTGGATTAATAGTTGCGTGTTGAATAGATTTGTGCTGACTTGTGTTTTGCCAACAGTCATTATTCAAACA
>NC_084619.1:58932717-58955217 GCF_033978795.1 Nerophis ophidion | reverse complement strand
TGGCGTAATCGACTCGTTCTACGTCAGAATGGTGCGGACTCTCAGTGCTACGCTCCAACTGCTTCACCGGCTTAGCTCGCTACGGTCATGTACTCTCAATCCTCACTTTCTTGTGGATTTTTAGCCATAAGCAAGTCAGACCTTAGCAAAGCAGTGCGAGCCTAGTACTGCTTCTATCTGCGACGAGGACGTTAAAATAATATCTTACGGCGGACATTTATCCATGAAAATATGAAGAAGCTGCTGGAAGGAGACACCTTAGAACTCCACTCTCCAAAGCTAATATTTTTTTACTTTACGACATAAAACTAGTCGTTGCTTGCACGACATTCTATGGTATTGTTTTTCATAAAACATGATCTAAACGTTTATTTTTATTGTCAAACGCATGTTACGTGTAAACATTTTGATTTTTTGGGGGGGTGGACACAAAAGAATAATTACATTTTTATTTGTTTCAACAGTAAAGTCAATTGGACATATTTTGGGTTATGAGCTACATCACAGAACTCGCAAAACGTTTGTCGATTTTGGGTGTTTGTGATGTAAAAATGCACATATTTGTATGTCAGTTCATATCATACCAATGCATCAAAGCAAGGGTGTCCAAACTACAGCCCGCAAGACAAGACATCACAAGTTTATAGCAAGGTATCTGGTCCGCTGAATGCCTTCGGAATTACTGTAGACTTGTTGCCATCTTATTAGGTCAATGACCAAGACTAGTACTTTAAAGTGTACACAGCACATCATTTACTTATATGACCCAATCCAAACAACCTCTCCCAATCATGGCTTAAATAAACTGCAACGGACACAAAAAGTCAACACACGTGGTCATGCATAACACAACCTGCTCACTGAACTTTGTGGATATTGTACAAAAAAAATGTCCAAACACAATATATGATTTAAAAATCCCAGCCATTTAAATAAACCGCAATGCATGATGGGGAAAAATGCAAAACGCTTTCTCCATACTTATCCATGTATGGCGCATTTTAGCTGCTTGACATTTCTGATTGATTACACAACTTTAAGGAGATCGTCACAGGAAGTTAAACATTCACATACAATCCAATTTTATTCATTGCATAGTTATTTATTTTAAAATGTTGAAAGACGCCCTTAGGCTGTATCCGTCTGCGTTTATTCGCAGCGATCACGCCTAATGACGGCGACGTTTGCATTGCGGCTGGAAGCTTGTTTGCGTGTCCTCAAAGCCTGACTGACGACTTCCTGCGTGGTTAAAAACAACACCATGCGACTACAGTAGCGGCCCGCCACTGGTTGCCACGGCGATGCCTCACGCTGGTTCAAAAGACCACGCCCACGTCCTCGCATGGGGGCTAAGAGCTAACATTAAAAAACACTAAACCCATAATTTGCCTTTAATCCTGATTTATGCCATATTGAATCTTTCGTTGTCACCGTTTTGCCTCAGAAGAATTCAGTAGGAAGCAGTTTTTGAAGTAGAGAAAACTACAGGTGGGAGTGTTTGGCCACCTCAGGATGGCATCCAATTCTAAATCAATTATTGATTATTGATTGACAACACTAAACTGGCCCTAGTGTGTGAATGTGAATGTTGTCTGTCTATCTGTGTTGGCCCTGTGATGAAGTGAAGTGAAGTGAATTATATTTATATAGCGCTTTTCTCTAGTGACTCAAAGCGCTTTACATAGTGAAACCCAATAGCTTAGTTACATTTAAACCAGTGTGGGTGGCACTGGGAGCAGGTGGGTAAAGTGTCTTGCCCAAGGACACAACGCCAGTGACTAGGGATGGCAGAAGCGGGAATCGAACCTGCAACCCTCAAGTTGCTGGCACGGCCACTCTACCAACCGAGCTATGCCGCCCCACAGTGATGAGGTGGCGTCTTGTCCAGGGTGTACACCCCTTCCGCCCGAATGCAGCTGAGATAGGCTCCAGCACCCCCCACGACCCCGAAAAGGACAAGCGGTAGGAAATGGATGGATGGATTGATTTACAACACTAAATTGGCCCGAGTGTGTGAATGTGAGTGTGAATGTTGTCTGTCTATCTGTGTTGGCCCCATGATGAGGTGGCGTCTTGTCCAGGGTGTACGCCGCCTTCCGCCCTAATGCAGCTGAGATAGGCTCCAGCACTCCCCGCCACCCCAAAAGGGACAAGCGGTAGAAATTAGATGGATGGATGGATTTAAACCGATTCCCGCAATGTATTATTAGGTTGAATAATTATAAAATGTTTCAAAATCTTCTAGCATATTTTAAAAGTGTATTTTTTTTTTTTTACAAAAATTGCAAAAAAAACCTATTTTGAATCGGAAAAATAAGTGGTTTGGCTGGGATTTGATTTTTTGGAGCACTCCAATAAAAACACCATAATTTGTCATAATTCGGAGTAAAGGATGTGTTATATTTAAAAGATCAATAAGTAGCGGTATATCTACTGACATAAAACACTGATACCAAGATCGTTTTCGGCCGTATCGCCCAGCCCTACTCAGAAGCATTCCTTTCCCTTGTAACGAGAATGTCACTTAAAGCCAACAGCGCGCTGGAGATTATTTTCTACACCCCCCCCCCCACAGAACCCCAGGAAAGAAGACCCCAGAGCGCGAGGCCGCCAGCATGAGCAGCAGCACGCGAGCTTCGCCTATAAATACCCTGTAGAACCGAATGTGTGTGGACTCTGCTCGGTCACAGATTGGGTTCTAGGGGAGTCTATGGGCGGCGACTAACTGCCGGTCACACTTTGTGGACCCCCGACCAGTTTTTTTTTTGAGTGTTCTATGAGGTATGTAACGTCACATTGAGGCCACTGATAAAAGAGTGAGAACACTGTAATGTGCATGCCAGGCCACTAGTTGGCGATGTCATTTTGTAAGGAAACATGATGTGAATAAAGACTTTGACCCCCTTGGACTCACTCGTGGTGTATACTTTGATGGGGAGATCTAATTCCTGGACAGTAATCCCTCGTTTATAGCTGTTAATTAAATTTTTGCAAAACTATCAGAATTATTCGTTATAAATTAAATATTTATATATCACGGCCTTTAAAATGTGTTTTCAAACAAAAACACATAGTAACCTTTACACAAGTTGGACGCAAAATAAAAATGCTGGCTGAGGCCGAGCCAATCAGTGGCCACGATACTGATCGGTGGCCAATACAATACAAACTAGTGGCCAATCAGTATTTTTAGTTCATGTAACCATTTATTTCAAGCTTGAAAGTGCTTATTTTAGGCCAAAAATATGTAGATATATGTATAGTTTGTTAAAAATGTCCAGCCGGAAACACGTTTTGAGGCCTCAACGTTTGTTTACATGTGCATGGACATGTAAACAAACTTACCAAATGGCAATGTTTTCATCGGTTCGACTCTCTCGCTCTGGAAAAAACAAAAAAAACAAAACGCTTGTACACTGTAAAAATTTACTTTAAATGTAGACGTAACAAAAAAAAAAAAAAAAACGTGCATCTCAGTCACCAGAATTTTGCCCCCCCCTGTAAAAACCACCATACATTTTACGGGAGAAAATTCGAAAATAATCATCCTGAATTTTACCGTAAAAGTGGTACTGTTTTTCAGATTACAATCATTCGTTGTAAAAACGACGGTAACGGTAAAAAACTGGCAGCGAATTGACGTAATTTTACTGCAAAAGTGGTATTTTATTCCAATTTACTTAAAATTTTACGGTAAAAACTGGCCAGCATTTTACTATAAAAAAAAGCGTTCGTTTTTTTTTTGTTTGTTTTTTTAATTGACAGTAATGCAATGTAAAAATGATGACTGTATATTTTGCGGTAAAAAAAACTGGAATTGAAATCGCCAGAATTTTATCGTATATGAGATAGTTTTTAAATGTACATTTATTTTCCGCAAAAACTACTGTAAATATATTGGTTGGAAAAAATTGGCAGCTCAACTGCCAAAATTTTAAAAACGACTGAAGATTTTACAGAAAAAAAAGGCCGCTTAAATGGAAGTGACAGTAAATAGCTGTAAAAAATAAAAATGACTGTAGATTTTATGATTAAAAAAATGTTAAATAGGACACTTTTTTCCCTCCACGGTATTGCACTGTAAAAACGACAAGCGTAGATTTTACAGTAGAAAAATGGCAGCTGAATCGCCAGAATTTCCCGCTTAAAAACGACAAGTGTAGATTTTACAGTAGAAAAATGGCAGCTGAATCGCCAGAATTTCCCGCTTAGATGGGTACAGTTTTTCTTACGATAAAATCTGGCACCTTGTTTGCAAACATTTTTCAGTAAACGTGGTACCGTTTTCAAATTTGCAATGACTATTTTTCAAAGACTGTAGATTTCATTGTAAAAACAAAATGGCAGCTGAATCACCAGAATTTTACAGCAAATTACAGTAAATTTTGGTAAAAACAACGGCCGTAGATTTTTTTTTACGATAAAAACGGGCAGCTCAGTTGCCAGAATTTTTCTGTGAAAATAACCGCGGTATGGTTTTTTGCAATTAACAATAATTCATAATGTAAAAAAAACAACACAAAATTTTGGCGAACTGCACTGCCATTTTTTATTCAATAAAAATAAAATATTTTAAATGTCTGCATGCTCCATTTGCGTAGACTAAAATATTCAACATTTTTAATTATGATAACCTCAACTTCTTGTTTTATTTCTACATAAAAAAAAAATATCAACCCGATTTAAAAAAAAATAAATACATTTTTTAAAGTTGAAATTGAAATGTCTATTAGCGTGCACCATTAAAAAACATTTTAAATGGTGAATTTTACTGTAAAAATATTGGCAGCTCAGTCCCCAGAAGTTTACAGTAAATGTGGTACAGTTTTACTATTTACAATATTTTGCTGAAAAAAGAATCGTATATATTACGATAAAAAACCGGCAGCTCAATCGCCAGTATTTTAAAGCAACGGGTAGCTTTTTTCAAACTTTGGTAATTTGCTATAAAAACAATAATGACAGATTTTCGATAGGAAAATTTGCCGCTAAGTCGCGAGCCTTTTATGTTTGAAAAACCACAACGACGGTAGATTTTTACAGTAAAAAAAAAAAAAAAAAAATGTACGCTCAATTGCCGATAATTTACCGCAACAGGTAAATTTTTTCGAATGTTTGTGGATTGCTGTGAAAACGATGCTAGATTTTCGGGGGGAAAAAATAATTAAAAGTAGTACAGTTTTTCAATTCACAGTAATTTGACGTAAAAAAAAAAGCCATAGATTTTACAGTAAAAACTGGCAGCTTAAAAGCGGTACTGTTGTTCAATTTACAATAATTGTATAACGACTGTAGATTTTACAGTAAAAAAAAAAAAATCTCCGCTCAATCGCTGGAAATTTACCGCAACTGGTACTTTTTTTCGAATGTCTGTAATTCGCTGTAAAAACAATGATGCTAGATTTTTGGGAAAAAAAGTAAATAATAAAAAGTGGTACAGTTTTTCAATTCACAGTAATTTGACGTAAAAATAAAAAGACATAGATTTTATGGTAAAAACTGGCAGCTTAAAAGCCAGAATTTTACCGTAAAAGTGGTACTGTTGTTCAATTTTCAATAATTGTATAACGACTAGATTTTACAGTAAAAAAAAAAAAATGTTACCGCAAAAGTCCACCTTTTTTGTCAATATGACAATGATCGTGGATTTTACGATAAAAACATAACTCAATCATGAGAATTTTAGTGTGAAAATAACACAGGTATTTTTTTTTCTTCAAATAACAGTATTTCATGATGTAAAGAAACACTGATATTTTTTTTAATGCCGTTTAAAATGAAAGCTTTTGAAGGTCTGCCTTTTTCCGATCATTTATGACTACTTACCCCCCTTAGTGTTTTATTACATCATTAAAAAAAAACTGCTTTTTTTTTAAAGGTTGCAGTGAAATGTCCATTCTAGCGTGCGCCGTAAAAAAATATTGTGGATTTTACGTAAAAGTGGTCACACGTTTCATTTTACGGTAATTCGCTGTAAAAACGTTGATTTTAAGGTTTTGGCGACTTTTCTTTTTTTTTATTTTTTTTATACATGCTCATGTGCAATTACTGACGTTAAACTTTAACACTCAATCTTACACAACTCTTAATTAAACTGATATTTTTTTTTTACCGATAACACTTCTGCCTCTGTTGAAACGTGTCAAATGAGATAAGAAAATCTGCAATAAAGCAGTCAGGCGTGATTAAAAGCAGCAATTAAAGCAAACTTTGGCGTCTTTATGGGCACTTAGAGAATTCATTAGTTGCTGGGAGTCAGATCCAACGTACGATTAAGGGTCACTTCTTGCACGATTAGGAAATAAAGCCTCCACTCGGGCCAAAAAGCTCATTAATAAACTTCTTTTGGGTTTTTGCGTTCATTTCTCTTGGCGTGACGGCCTTCGATTTTGTGTGGCGGTGTCATCATTTTTTAAAGGCAGCTGGACATCTTTTTTTTTTTTTTAAAAGGCGGGGATTTGATGTGGCCTTTAAAATGCAGGTCGGTGATGGTGAAGGGGACACCTCAAGCTGACCCCGACCCACAACAAAGCCAACTACTAGTCACTGTCTGGCTGCTTTGTATCCCATTCTTGTGGCGGGGGGGCCCTTTCTGCACGCTCACGTTGTGTTGGGGGCCTCCTTTTGACTGCGGCCACAAGGCCAAATATGGCCCCCCCAAGTGCCCTCAATATGGGCCCGATTAATTTTTCAGCCGGGGCCATCTGTGGGGGTAGAAGTCAGTGGGCGAAGAGTCATAAATCTACTGTGCCGGGTCAATGGGGGACGGGGGAAGGGCAGTATAGAGATAGATGATACAGATAAGATTTATTAGACCAAGGGTGTCCAAAGTTTGTCCACCAAGGGCCACATACTGAGAAGTCAATATTGGGCCATTTTGATATGATTTCCTTCTTTAAAAAAATAAAAAGTTGAAAAAACTGAAATTTTACTTCCGAATCTTTATCATCTCGATTCTAAATCGATTCATTATTTAAAAATTATTGTTATCAATTGTGCAAATTTGTTTTTAGGCCATTTTTACAACCGGGAGGAGCTTTTCTAACCTGTGAACTCCTTTTTTCTAAAGTTTCATTAGGAATATTATGCTAAATAATACATTGTGAAAATTGAGTTTAACAAGTTTATCCATCATGTTAAATCGAATCGTTGCCCCAGGAATTGGATTGAATTGTTAGATGCCCAAAGCTTCACACCCGTATAGAAATTAATTACATACATACATACCTACATACATACATACATCCACATACATCCATCCACATGCACCCACACACACGTATATATACACATGTACATGTGTATGAATACATTTTTGTATATATATAATATACACATACATACATATACGTTATATATATATACACACATATATATACATACACATATATACACACATATACATACACATACATTATATATATATATATATATATACATATACACATATACATTATATATACATGTATATATATACACACACACATATGTATATATATATACACACACATACATATATACATATATATATATATATATATACTGTATATATATATACATATATATAAATCCACATATATATATATATATATATATATATATTTATATACACACACACACACACACACATATATTTATACATATATTTGATCCACTGTGGTTTGGACTTTCACAATATCATGTTTGATCCGCTCGACATCCATTGCTTTCGGTCCCCTGGCGGGGGGTGGTTGCCCACATATGCGGTCCTCTCCAAGGTTTCTCATAGTCATCATTGTGGACGTCCCACAGGGGTGAGTTTTTCCTTGCCCTTATGTGGGCTCTACCAAGGATGTCGTTGTGGTTTGTGCAGCCCTTTGAGACACTTGTGATGTAGGGCTATATGAATAAACATTGTTTGACAGTGATTGATATACATATATACACATACACAAAAATTCATACACAAACATATATATATATATATATATATATATACATATAAATATACATATATATGTGTATATATGTGTGACATTATTTATATTATAATATTGAACACTTAAGGAATTTGCTCTCACTGATATTAATCTGATACCAGCACAAATTGGCCATACTTTTATGATTTTGTATTGTGGACTGTTACATAAGATTTGATCAAACTGAAATTACGCAAACAGAACAAATAAAAAAGACTATTTATTATTAACCATCTGGAAAAGACTTGCGCTGTCTTTATTTTTATTTTTTAGCCAAAATCATTTATCAAGCTCATGATGCATTCAGTTAAGTGATGCGAACACGTTTGTTACTGGATACATTTTATCACGCCGCTTCCTTCGAGACTTTGTATCTGTATTTAATAGCTTTTCATGTTTGTTTATAATGACAAATGTGGTGTTTTAGACCACAATTAGGTTTAAAGGCCTACTGAAACCCACTAATACCGACCACCCAGTCTGATAGTTTATATATCAATGATGAAATATTAACACTGCAACACATGCCAATACGGCCGGTTTAGTTTACTAAATTACAATTTTAAGTTTCCCGCGGACTTTCTTGTTGAAAACGTCGCGGAATGATGTTTGAGACGTTATTGGTTGGAAGGGACATTTTAGCCCAGCACCAGCAAAAAATGTAGCTGTCAACACTGAATATTGCATTGTTGTATTTTTTTTTTCCACAGTTTATGAACTTACATTCACATTATCTTGAAGTACTATTCAATAAATACATTTATAAAGGATTTTTTAATTGTTGCTATTTTTAGAATATTTAAAAAAAAATCTCACGTACCCTTTGGCATACCTTTAAGTACGCGTACCCCCATTTGAGAACCACTGATTTAGGACTACCACTGGACACAAGTATTGGGACACTTAGGGCTAACACTAGGCAAAAGTATTGGGACATCAATCAAAATTGCGCTCTAGCGCCCCCTAGGAAAAAAACACAGACAAAACTACTTGTAACTTTCGTTAGGAATGTCGTAGAGCATGGGTGTCAAACACTGGCCCGCGGGCCAAATTTGGCCCGCCGTGTAATTTCATTTGGCCCTTGAGGTAATATCAAACGGTATAGCTCAGTTGGTAGAGCGGCCATGCCAGCAACTTGAGGGTTGCAGGTTCGATCCCCGCTTCTGGCATCCTAGTCACTGCCGTTGTGTCCTTGGGCAAGACACATTACCCAATTGCTCCCAGTGCCACCCACACTGGTTTAAAAAAAATGTAACTTAGATATTGGGTTTCACAATGTAAAGCGCTTTGAGTCACTTTGAGAAAAGCGCTATATAAATATAATTCACTTCACTTCACTTCAAATTAAGATTAGAGCTGGCCCGCTGGTATTATACAGGGGCGGTGCTGCTGTAACAATGCGTTTGCCAACCCTCACGATTTACCCGAGAGACTCCCGGATTTCACTGCCCCTCCCAAAAATCTCCCGGGGCAACAATTCTTCCGAATTTCTACCTATTTCCACCCGGACAACAATATTGGGGGCGTGCCTCGAAGGCACTGCCTTTAGCGTCCTCTACAACCTGTCGTCACGTCCGCTTTTCCGCCATACAAATAACGTGCTGGCCCAGTCACATAATGTATGCGGCTTTAACACACACGAACGAATGCCACGCATACTTGGTCAACAGCCATACAGGTCAAACTGAGGGTGGCCGTATAAACGACTAACACTGTTACAAATACGCGGCACACTGTGGAGCCACACCAAACAAGAAGGACAAACACGTTTCGGGAGAACATCTGCACTCTAACACACATAATACCCAGAACTCTTTGCAGCACTAACTCTTCCTGGACGCCCGCTACCACCAGACCCGCCCTCCCCAATTTTTATTTAAATTTTATTTGATATGCCATTGATATTTTTTAATTATTATTGATAGGTTGATTGGCAACCGGGCTTCACGGTGGCAGAGGGGTTAGTGCGTCTGCCTCACAATACGAAGGTCCTGCAGTCCTGGATTCAAATCTGTGTGGAGTTTGCATGTTCTCCCCGTGAATGCGTGGGTTCCCTCCGGGTACTTCGGCTTCCTCCCACCTCTAAAGACATGCACCTGGGGATAGGTTGATTGGCAACACTAAATTGGCCCTAGTGTGTGAATGTGAGTGTGAATGTTGTCTGTCTATCTGTGTTGGCCCTGTGATGAGGTGGCGACTTGTCCAGGGTGTACCCCGCCTTCCGTCCGACTCTAGCTGAGATAGGCGCCAGCGCCCCCCGCGACTCCAAAAGGGAATAAGCGGTAGAAAATGGATGGATGGATGATTGGCAACACTAAATTGGCCCTAGTGTGTGAATGTGAGTGTGAATGTTGTTTGTCTATCTGTGTTGGCCCTGTGATGTGGTGGCGACTTGTCCAGGGTGTATAATGCCTTCCGCCCGAATGCAGCTGAGGTTGGCTCCAGCGACCCCAGAAGGGACAAGCGGTAGAAAATGGATGGATGGATCATTTGAAACTCGACTTTGCATGTCACTAAAGTTATATAAGCCTTGTTTGTTCAAGATTCAATGCAAAACTTGTTTGGATCCCTCTAAAAAGGTTAATTTGTTCAATCTTGGCCCGTGGCTTTGTTACGTTTAAAATTTTGGGCCCACTCTGTATTTGAGTTTGACACCCCTGTCGTAGAGACATGACACAAAAACCTCTATGTAGGTCTGACTTAGACCAGGGCTTGGGTCGCGGGGGCAGCAGCCAAAGCGGGCCCGACCGATGCTGCTTGGAGCTTTAATTTGTATTATTTTTCCTTGTTTTATTTGACGTGTTTCAAGCCGCGGGCTGCAAATGGCCCCCGGGCCTCACGTTGGACACCCCCGAATGAGCCACACGCCGCTTAAATCTACACAAACGAACCATTTTCTCATTTATTCCGCCGGAAAATTCTTCATCAGCCTTATAATGAATGTTTTTTTAGCGCGATTTTTGTTTTGTTTTTTTCCTTAAAAGGACTGTGACGCGCGCTCCTATTGGCTGGCCGCAGCGTCACGTGATCGTCGCGACCGTCCGTCTATTTGACAGCCGCGGGATGGCTTGATGCCAGAGGGGGGAACAAGGCACGGAGAAGAGGGGCGAGGAAGAAAAATTAGTATTCTCCTACCAGCTCCGCTATAAATCAATCATGGAGTCGTACGTGGTGAGCTGCAAATATGCTGAGCCGCACTTCCCGCCTTGTGAAGAAGATTACGGCCATTTTGCTGACCAAGGGGGGTTTTATAACGGCCCCCAGGACGGCGGCTGCGCGTACGGCGGCCGCTACCAGGAGGCCGCGTACGCGCCCCAGCCCGCCGCCTATGAGCACCCCTTGCAGGGGGCGGCCGGGCATCGCCCCCGCGAGGGAGCCGAGCGCCTGCCCCAGCAAGGTGCGCCTTTCCCCGGCGGCGGCGGCGAGTGTGAGGACGCGGCCGGGAAGGAGGCGGGGTACACGCCGTGGATGACGGGCGCCAATAAGCCCGCTCAGGTGCAGCGGAGAGGCGCCGGAGGTGCATGCCAGGCCAAGGACAAGCCGCCCGTTGTGGTCTATCCCTGGATGAAGAAGGTGCACATCGCCCACGGTGAGGATTCTAATCTCCACCATTTACACTTTTTACACCTTGGATGTCGTTTTATTTTATGGCTGCACCCCCCCTAGACCCCCACCACCCCCCCGGCACCAACAACTCATCAGACCCCCCCCCCCCACGCCCCCCTTCCTCCATGCCTTGTAGTGTTTTGTCCATTTGGGAGCAGCATTTCTTTTGGAGAGTTATTTACGATCGCAGTGAGAGTCAGACAGAATTACAGCCGCTATAAACTTTTATGGCTGTGTGTGTGTGTGTGTGTGTGTGTGTGTGTGTGTGTGTGTGTGTGTGTGTGTGTGTGTGTGTGTGTGTGTGTGTGTACAAAGAGATGGGCTTGAAAAAAAAAAAAAAAAGTAGAAAATGGTTCCTTAACCGGTTTGCCAGTTGACCACAAATGGGATTAGGAAAATAATAAAATTTTCAATATAAACAATAGGTGTCCATGCACAAACCTAAAGGTGTCAAACTCATTTCAAGGCAGGGGGCCACATCGCATGCATGCATGCTCAGATAATGTCATTTCTGAGCATCCATTCATTTGCTACCGCTTGTCCCTGTCTGAGCATGTATTATAATAGTTACAAATCCATCCAACCATTTTCTTTCTTTCTTTTTTTTTTTACATATTTGTAAAAATGGGAGTAATAACTGCAAAAACTGCAGCTCAGTCGCCACAATTTTATATACATTTTTTGTCATGTACAGGAAAAAAAAATAATTTAAAAAGGTAAAAATCTGGCAGTTTAGCTGTGAGTGTAAAAAAAAATCTACAGTGAATTTGATTGTAATAAATCAGGCAGATGTTTTTTTCAACTAAAATATTTGGAATAATGTATATTTATATATGTATATATATTTTTGGTTATAATATAATAAACTTTAAAAGTACTTTGACACATTATTTTCAGGCCATATTAGACGATGACACAGCGCACCAAATTTGGCCCCCGCACCTTGAGTTTCACATCGCTGCTGAATTTACAGAATAGAAAGAACCACAAATGGGATTAGAAAACAATGACATTTTCAATATAAACAATAGGTGTCCATGCACAAACCTAAAGGTGTCAAACTCATTTCAAGGCAAGGGGCCACATCGCATGCATGCATGCTCAGATAATGTCATTTCTGAGCATCCATTCATCCATCCATTCATTTGCTACCGCTTGTCCCTTTCGGAACATTTATTATAATAGTTACAAATCCATCCAACCATTTTCTTTCTTCTTTTTTTTTTTACATAAAAATGGGAGTAATTACTGCAAAAACTGCAGCTAAGTTGCCACATTTTTAATACCTTTGTTTTCATTTACAGGAGAAAAAAAAAACAATTTAAAAAGGTAAAAATCTGGCAATTTAGCTGCAAGTGTAAAAAAAATCTACAGTGAATTTGATTGTAATTAGCTTTTGGACTCATAAATCAGGCAGATATTTGTTTTTAACTAAAATATTTGGAATTATTTACATTTATATATGTATATATATTTTTAGTTATAATATAATAAACTTTAAAAGTACTTTGACACATTATTTTCAGGCCATATTAGACGATGACACAGCACACCAAATTTGGCCCCCGCACCTTGAGTTTCACATCTGTGTTGAATTTACAGAATAGAAAGAACCACAAATGGGATTAGAAAACAATGACATTTTCAATATAAACAATAGGTGTCCATGCACAAACCTAAAGGTGTCAAACTCATTTCAAGGCAAGGGGCCACATCGCATGCATGCATGCTCAGATAATGTCATTTCTGAGCATCCATTCATCCATCCATTCATTTTCTACCGCTTGTCCCTTTCGGAACATGTATTATAATAGTTACAAATCCATCCAACCATTTTCTTTCTTTTTTTGTTTTACATAAAAATGGGAGTAATTACTGCAAAAATTGCAGCTCAGTTGCCACATTTTTAATACCTTTGTTTTCATTTACAGGAGAAAAAAAAAACAATTTAAAAAGGTAAAAATCTGGCAATTTAACTGCAAGTGTAAAAAAAATCTACAGTGAATTTGATTGTAATTAGCTTTTGGACTCATAAATCAGGCAGATATTTGTTTTTAACTAAAATATTTGGAATTATTTACATTTATATATGTATATATATTTTTAGTTATAATATAATAAACTTTAAAAGTACTTTGACACATTATTTTCAGGCCATATTAGACGATGACACGGCGCACCAAATTTGGCCCCCGCGCCTTGAGTTTAACATCCCTGGTGATTCACAGAACAGAAAGAACCACAAATGGGATTAGAAATAACATTTTCAATATAAACAATAGGTGTCCATGCACAAACTTAAAGGGGGCAAACTAATTTCAATTAAGGGGCCACATGGCATGCATGCTCAGAATCCATCCAGTAGAAAATGGTTCCTTAACCGGTTTGCCAGTTGACCACAAATGGGATTAGGAAAATAATAAAATTTTCAATATAAACAATAGGTGTCCATGCACAAACCTAAAGGTGTCAAACTAATTTCAAGGCAAGGGGCCGCATCACATGCATGCATGCTCAGATAATGTCATTTCTGAGCATCCATTTATTTGCTACCCCTTGTCCCTTTCTGGACATGTATTATAATAGTTACAAATCCATCCAACCATTTTCTTTCTTCTTTTTTTTTTTTTATATACATAAAAATGGGAGCAATTACTGCAAAAACTGCAGCTCAGTCGCCACATTTTTTATACCATTGTTTTCATTTACAGGAAAAAAAAAAATTAAAAAGTTAAAAATCTGGCAATTAAGCTGCAAGTGTAAAAAAAAATCTACAGTGAATTTGATTGTAATTAGCTCATAAATCAAGCAGATATTTGTTTTCAACTAAAATATTTGGAATTATTTACATTTATATATGTATATATATTTTTGGTTATAATATAATAAACTTTAAAAGTACTTTGACACATTATTTTCAGGCCATATTAGACGATGACACGGCGCACCAAATTTGGCCCCCACGCCTTGAGTTTCATATCTCTGCTGAATGTACAGAATAGAAAGAACCACAAATGGGATTAGGAAAATAATAAAAGTTTCAATTCCCTGCTTAGGCTGCTTGCCCCCGCGACCCGACCTCGGATAAGCGGAAGATGATGGATGGATGGATGGATAAAAGTTTCAATATAAACAATAGGTGTCCATGCACAAACTTAAAGGTGTCAAACTCATTTCAAGGCAAGGGGCCACATCCCATGCATCCATGCTCAGAAAATTAAATATTATAGTATTTACAAATCCATCCATCCATTTTCTACATTGTCCTAAATTACCTCATTAAATGATTACTCAACTTTTTTTTTTTTTAGATATTGGTAAATATGGAATAATTAATATAAAAAGTACTGCTCAGTCGACCACATTTTTTATACCATTTTTTTTCCATTTACAGTTATATGCTGAAAAAACCCCCCCAACAATTTAAAAGATAAAATTACGGCAATTTCGCTGCAAGTTTAAAAACTCTACAGTGAATTTGATAGTAATTAGCTTTTGGACTCAATCAAGCAGATATTTATTTATTTTCAACAAAAAATGTTTGGAATTAATCATTTATATATTTGTTTCGTTATTAGATAATAAAGTTTAAGTATTTTATTGACACATTATCAGGTCATATAAAATCATGACATAGCACCCCAAATTTGGCGCCCGCGCCTTGAGTTTCACATCCCTGGTGATTCTCAGATAGAAAGAACCACAAATGGGATTAGAAATAATAACATTTTCAATATAAACAATAGGTGTCCATGCACAAACTTAAAGGGGGCAAACTAATTTCAATTAAGGGGCCACATGGCATGCATGCTCAGAATCCATCCATCCATTTCCTACCGCTTGTCCCAAACTACCTCAAACGATTTTTTTACTTTTAGATATTTGTAAAAATTGGAGAAATTAATGTAAAAACTGCAGCTCAGTCGCCACATTTTTTATACCGTTTTTTTCATTTATAGTTATATGCTGGAAAAAAAACAATTTAAAAGGTAAAATGATGGCAATTTCGCTGCAAGTTTAAAAAATTTACAGTGAATTTGATAGTAATTAGCTTTTGGACTCATTAATCAAGCAGATATTTATTTATTTTCAACAAAAAATGTTGGAATTAATCGTTTATACATTTGTTTCGTTATTAGATAATAAAGTTTACTTTATTGACCCATTATCAGGTCATATAACATGATGACACAGCGCCCCAAATTTGGCCCGCACGCCTTGAGTTTCACATCCCTAGTGATTCTCAGAATAGAAAAAAACACAAATGGGATTAGAAATGATAACATTTTCAATATAAACAATAGGTGTCCATGCACACATTTAAAGGGGGCAAACTCATTTCAATAAAGGGGCCACATCGCATGCATACTCAGTAATTTCATTTCTGAGCATGTATTATACTTAAAAATCCATCCATCCATTTTTTACCGCTTGTCCCAAACTACCTCAAATGATTTTTTAACTTTTTTTTTTTAGATATTTGTAAAAATGGCAGAAATTAATGTAAAAACTGCAGCTCAGTCACCACATTTTTTATACCGTTTTTTTTATTTACAGTTATATGCTGGAAAAAAAACACAATTTAAAAGGTAAAATTATGGCAATTTCGCTGCAAGTTTAAAAAATCTACAGTGAATTTGAAAGTAATTAGCTTTTGGACTCATTAATCAAGCAGATATTTGTTTGCAACAAAAAATGTTTGGAATTAATCATTTATATATTTGTTTCATTATTAGATAATAAAGTTTAAGTACTTTATTGACGCATTATCAGGTCATATAACATGATGACATGGTGCCCCAAATTTTGGCCCCTGTGCCTTGAGTTTCCCATCCCTGCTGATTCACAGAATAGAAATAAACACAAACGGGATTAGAAATAATAACATTTTCAATATAAAGAAGAGGTGTCCATTCACAAACTTAAAGGTGTCATGCATGTATTATAATATTTACAAATCCATCCATCCATTTTCTACCGCTTGTCCCAAATTGTCTCATTAAAGGATTTCTCTTTTTTTTTTTTTATAAATAATTGTAAAAATGGGACAAATTAATGTAAAAACTGCAGCTTAGTCGCCACATTTTTTATACCGTTTTTTTTTATTTACAGTTATATGTTGGAAAAAAACAATTTAAAAGGTAAAATTCTGGCAATTTAGCTGCAAATATAAACAAATCTACAGTGAATTTGATGGTAATTAGTTTTTGGACTCAAAAGTCAAGAAGATATTTATTATTTATTTTCAACAAAAAATGTTTGGAATTAATTATATTTGTATATTTGTTTCGTTATTAGATAATAAAGTTTAAGTATTTTATTGACACATTATCAGGCCATATAAAATGATGACACTGCGCCCCAAATTTGGCCCCCGTGCCCTGAGTTTCACATCACTGCTGATTCACAGAATATAAAGAAACACAAATGGGATTAGAAAATAATAAACTTTTCTATATAAACAGGCGTCCATGCACTAACTCAAAGGTGTCAAACTCATTTTAAGTAAGGGGCCACATGCATGCATTATAATATTTACAAATCCATCCATCTATTCTCTACCGCTTGTCCCAAATTGCCTCATTAAATGATTTCTCAACTTTTTTTTTTTTTAGGTATTTGTAAAAATGGGAGAAATTACTATAAAAACTGCAGCTCAATTGCCACATTTTTAAAACCGTTTTTTTTTTCCATTTACAGTTACATGCTGGGGGAAAAAAACAATTTAAAAGGTAAAATTATGGCAATTTAGCTGCAAGTGTAAAAAAAAATCTACTGTGAATTTTATAGTAAGTAGCTTTTGGATTCTTAAGTCAAGCAGATATTTATTATTTATTTTCACAACAATTTATGGTAATTAATTATATTTATATATTTGTTTCTTTATTAGATAAAGTTTAAAAGTACTTTATGGACACATTATTTATAGGCCATATAAGATGATGACACGGTTCCCCAAATTTGGCTCCCGAGCCTTGAGTTTCACATCCCTGCTGATTCACAGAATAAAAAGAACTGTTTTTTTTTTCCATTTGTTAATTTGTTATCAATTAATTCGATTGGTATTATAAGGCTGAGAAATAAAACCCTAAACCTGTTATGTATATATGTTTTATACGGGAAATTTAGTTTTTATAAATATAAAAAGGCAAATTTAATGTTAATTATTATTTCTTTTTTTGTATGTTGGACTATTTGACAATACAATGTGCCCAGAGACCAAAAATGATGGGTTAAAAAATACCCCAATTTTAACCCAACTGCTGTTATTTTAACTTAACATTTTAGGTCAATTTTTTCAACCCAACTTTTGCGTTGAATTATTTAACCAAAAAGTGAAGTTATGCTAACTCAATGTTGGGTGGTTGTAAATAATTTCAATGAGATGAATCCATAATAAATGTCCTTCAAGAAAAAAGTAACTTTTTAATAATAATAATAAAAAAAACATTTTAGCCAAAAAGTGTTACTCGTAAAACCCAAAAATGGTTCACAACTTTGAAAACCCCCAAATTCAGTTCAAATAAGACCCTCATAACCCCAAAAAATGGATTGCCATTCATAAAAAAACTCCAAAATTTAAGCAAACACTAGCAACTCATAAATTGGGTTATCAAAATAACCCAGTATTTTTTAGTGTGCATTTAGTCTTTTTATAATTTAACAAAACTAATTGATAACTACTTTTGTGCAATAAAAAATATTTGCCTTCTTGTTCCGAAATTCTTACAGAAAAACTGAGGTTTGGAGCAAAAAAAAAGGAACTTATAATTTTTTTTTTTTTTAAAGTATAAGAACAAATGTTGTTAATGTTGGGTTATTTATCATTAAACATTTAGATAACTTGTACAGAACAATACTTACAATTTTGCATTCTGTTCTTAAATTCTTACAGAAAAATTTAGCTTTTGGAGACAAAAAAAGCAAACTTTAAAAAAAAAAATTACATTATTTATTGTTAATGTTGGTTTATTGCCATTACAACGTGCCTTTTAAGTATTTTAAAAACATTTGGTAACTATTACAGAACAATACTTTAATTGTTGCGATATTGTTCTGAAATAATTACGGAAAAATGCAGCTTTTGTAGATAAAAAGGCAACTTTTTAAAAATGTTTAGTTAATGATGGCTTATTGAAAATACAGTATGACTATTAAGTGTATTTATAATTTAACAAAACTTTGACAACTACTAAAGAACAACACTTAAACTTATGCGTTATTGTTCTGAAATAAATACGGAAAAATTCAGCTTTTCTAGATATAAAAAGGCAACTTAAAAAAAAATGTATTGTACAAAAGGTTTTTTAATGTTGTGTTATTGACAATATGTGTGCCCTTTGAGCCCATTTTCAATTTAACATTTTAATATGTTGATATCTAAATAGGATTTTATTTGTTTTAATTTGTAAAGAAACTTTGTAGACATGGGTGAAATAATTTGTTCTTATATCTGCTTTCTCAGAAATCTCATGTGGTGTCCAAAAGGTGGCCTGGGCCCATTTGTGGTCCACAGCATATTTTGAAATAAATTAAAACCAAAAACAACAGTAAAAATACAAGAAAAAAAAGATCAAAACGACACAATAATGAAAAAAGGATGATATTTTTATATATCAATAATACACTTTGTTACTTGTATACAATTTGTATGCAGGGCAATTCAAAGTGAAGGCAAAAATAATCATATTTCAGATTAAAAGCATACAATATACTCATCATAAAAACGATCATAATTCAAATTAAAGTATTTTCAGTTGTCTTATATGCACAATTAATCAAGTATTATATAATCTAAACTTAAAGTGCCAATGATTATCACACACACACTAGGTATGGCCAAGTTACTCTCCGCATTTAACCCATCACCCTTGATCACCCCCTGGGAGGCGAGGAGAGCAGTGAGCAGCAGCGGTGGCCGCGCCCGGGGATAATTTTTTGGTGATTTAACCCCCAATTCCAACCCTTGATGCTGAGTACCAAGCAGGGAGGTAATGAGTCCCATTTTTATAGTCTTTGGTATGACTCGGCCGGGGTTTTTTTTTTTTTTTAAAGTTGAAACCAAAAATAAGCGTGCTGGATAGGAATGTAACACCGACATATTTTTTTTGTTTTTGTTTTTTAATAATGAATTTATTAATCAATCCAACAAAACAATACATAATAATGCAATCCATTCTAAAACCAAACCCGACCCAGCAACATTCAGAATAGCAATAAAAAGAGCAATTGAGGACACACAAACATGACACTGTACAATCTAAAAGTAGTCAAACAAAAATTAATATTATCAATATCAGTAACAATTTCAAAATAGCAGTGATTAAAAATCCCTCATTGATATTATCATGGCGCAGTGGGTAGAGTGGCCGAGCGCAACCCGAGCGTCCCTGGTTCAAATCCCACCTAGTACCAACCTCGTCACGTCCGTTGTGTCCTGAGCAAGACACTTCACCCTTGCTCCTGATGGGTACTGGTTGGCGCCTTGCATGGCAGCTCCCTCCATCAGTGTGTGAATGTGTGTGTGAATGGGTAAATGTGGAAGTAGTGTCAAAGCGCTTTGAGTACCTTGAAGGTAGAAAAGCGCTATACAAGTACAACCCATTTATCATTTATTTATCATTAAAAACGTTAATACAAAAATAATAAAAAATAAATAAAAATGACAATGCATAGAATCTCATAAGCTTGATAACACACTGTGTCCAATATTTTACACAAAGATATAATAGGTCATATTTTGGTTCATTTAATACTTAAATTTAAATAATGGATCCCGAATTCCAATATATGACTCATTATCTAAACTAAATGCAGTTTTTTTCTACTGATATCATCTCCATAGCTTGTGTATACCAGTCAGTATGAGTTAGACCATCAACATCTATCCATTTTTTTTTTTTTAAATATTACCCGTTTTGTTATTATGCATATTGCCGTGGTTTTGAATTCACAACCTACCGATCTCAGGGCGGACACTTTAACGCTGACATGTTTTGTCTGTTTTTACTTTTTTTTTTTTTTTAAATAAAAATATCAAAATGGCCTTGCATGCTTTCACTTTTCAGTAGGCGTAAATAAATAAAGTTTGTCTTCAATACTCTTTTGTTCTGCATAATTTATATATTTTCATTATTTTAAAAACTGTAAAGCGCTTAACTTGCCAAAGTGCTAAAACAATAAAACTTTTGATTGACTTGATTTATTCAACGGATCTGCATTTTCACATTGCGTAATGTGTGAGTGGGGTGTGTGTGTGTGTGTGTGTGTGTGTGGGGGGGGGGGGGGGGGGGAAGCAACTCAAATAAATGACATATTTCCCATCTCATTCCAGTCAACCCAAACCACGTGGGCCCGGAACCCAAGCGTCTGCGGACGGCCTACACCCGCCAGCAGGTCCTGGAGCTGGAGAAGGAGTTCCACTTCAGCCGCTACCTGACGCGCCGCCGCCGCCTGGAAGTGGCCCACACCCTGTGCCTGACTGAGCGCCAGGTCAAGGTGTGGTTCCAGAACCGCCGCATGCGCTGGAAGAAGGACAACAAGCTGCCCAACACCAAGGGGCGCGGCAAAGCCAAGAAAGCCGCCGTGACGGACGGCGTGCACCAGGGCAAGTGAGGGCCCCGGGGGGGTCCAGGGGCCACGTGGAGGTCCATCAACAAGGACATCATAGCTTAAGTCTTCTGTTATCATGCCAAAAAAAAAAAAAAAGTTCTGGATCTTCTCAAACAATTCCTTTCATTCTCATTTTGGGCCATGCTGATGATTTGAGTCAAGAGAACAGGGTTTTTTTTTTCTTCGAAATGATGATTATTATTATTTCTACAGGGTATAAGCATAAAACAGGGTTCTAAATACAGCTGGGATGTGAGGCTTCGTATGCACGCGACCAAAATGTTTCCACATGAAGGACACCAGAGGCGCCAAATGGACTGACTGTTGATTTGCTTTGCAGCAGGACGAGCAGCCATATTGCACAGCTGAGCTCCAAAAGGTGCTTTTCTTGGAGGGTCTTATAATGCAGCCAACATATTTGTCTCAGGGTCTACTAACAGGGTTTTTGTCCATTCTGCATGCTCACTATATAATAAGAATTATGTCATGTTTGTTTGTGTATTATTCCGCCAGTACTTAATATTTTTTAATTTGTATTGTCTTAAAGCATATTTTATTCTTTTAGTAGCATTTGTGTGTTTTTTTCTATGTGATCCGTAAAAAAAGAAATTCAACAATGAGCATTCGTGTATACAATTTTTATATGGGAATATGTTTTTGATACAAAAAATGCTTTGATAAGTAAATAAAATAAAAATGTACACTAACTTGTCTTTGCTATTTTATTTTTTTTGTTTTCATGCGAGTTTTTTTTCAGCATAATGAGCATACTTCGGTTCTCCAGGACAGATTCGCTCTCGTGGCCCAAAGCTAGTGGGCAGCCGGAGACGGAGTCAACTCTCTTGGTCTCTTTGTTGGGGGACGGCGTGGCGAAGTTGGGAGAGTGGCCGGGCCAGCAATCTGAGGGTTCCTGGTTCAATCCCCACCTTCTACCATCCTAGTTACGTCTGGTGTGTCCTTGGGCAAGGTACTTCACCCTTGCTCCTGATGCGTCCTGGTTAGCGCCTTGCATGGCAGCTCCCACCATCAGTGTGTGAATGGGTGAATGTGGAAATACTGTCAAAGTCCTTAAAAAGGGGTAGAAAAGCGCTATACAAGTACAACCATTTACCATTTACTTCGGTTTCCCGGGACAAATTCGCTCTCGTGGCCGAGAGCTAGTGGGCAGCCTAGGACGGAGTCAAGTCTCTTGGTCTCTTCGATGACTCTGTTCCTGTCGCTGGCCGCATCATCCCATATCCCGGCAGACCACAGCATGGAGCAGAGGTTCCTTAATCTTTTTCACCTTGGGGCCCAACTTTTCCACTACAGAGGGGCCCGGGAC
>NC_084619.1:58889862-58922362 GCF_033978795.1 Nerophis ophidion | reverse complement strand
CGATGGGGAATTTTCAAATTGTTACGTCCGTTTTCGGAAATTTGCCACTCTGGTGTAGTTTACGCCTTTTGCGTAATTTAGTTACCTTGTTATCGGTGGTGAATTTTCAATTTGTTACGGCTGTTTTCGTTAATTTGCCAACAGGCGTAGTTTACGCCTTTTGCGTATTTTAGTTACCTTGTTTCCGGTGGTGATTGTTCAATTTGCTACGTCCGTTTTCGTTAATTTGCCAACTTTTAGAGACCATTAAACGACATGTCTAAAAAAGTTGTAGTTTAATGGCTTGCCTTGTTTCTGCATCGCTGCTGTGACACGGTGCTCAGTCCTGCTCTTTTGAAACCCAAAATTGACCTGCCATTTTGGCGCTTTTATTTATAACTTCCGGTTTGAGTTTGACCTCTTAACTCTTCTAAATGTCAGTGAAAACCTGGGGTGTCAAACTCATTTTATATCAGGGGTCACCAACCTTTTTGAAACCAAGAGCTACTTCTTGGGTACTGATTAATGCGAAGGACTACCAGTTTGATACACACTTAAATAAATTGTCAGAAATAGCCAATTTGCTCAATTTGCCTTTAATTAAAAAAAAAAAATAATAATAATATATATATATATATATATATATATATATATATATATATATATAGGTATTTCTGTCCTGCGATGAGGTGGCGACTTATCCAGGGTGTACCCGCCTTCCGCCCGATTGTAGCTGAGGTCGCCCCCCGCCACCCCAAAAGGGAATAAGCGGTAGGAAATGGATGGATGGATGGGTATCTCTGTCTGTCATTCCGTCATACTTTTTTTTTCCTTTTACGGAAGGTTTTTTGTCGAGAATAAATGATGAAAAAAAAAACACTTAATTGAACGGTTTAAAAGAGGAGAATACAGGAAAAAAATGAAAATTACATTTTGAAACATAGTTTATCTTCTCTTTAAAATTCAAAATTCACCCGAAAAAAAGAAGAGAAAAACTATCTAATTTGAATCTTTTTGAAAAATTTTTAAAAAAGAATTAATTGAACATCATTTGTAATTTTTCCTGATTAAAATTATTTTGGAATTTTGATGACATGTTTTAAATAGGTTAAAATCCAATCTGCACTTTGTTAGAATATATAACAAATTGGACTAAGCTATATTTCTAACAAAGACAAATCATTATTTCTTCTAGATTTTCCAGAACAATTTAAAAAAAAAACATTTAAAAGACATGCACCTGGGGATAGGTTGATTGGTAACACTAAATTGGCCCTAGTGTGTGAAATGTGAGTGTGAATGTTGTCTGTCTATCTGTGTTGGCCCTGCGAGGAGGTGGTGACTTGCCCAGGGTGTACCCTGCCTTCCGCCCGATTGTAGCTGAGATAAGCGCCAGCACCCCCCGCGACCCCGAAAGGGAATAAGCGGTAGAAAATGGATCGATGGAATAAAAGACTTTGAAATAAGATTTAAATTTGATTGTAAAGATTTTCTAGATTTGCCAGAATATTTTTTATTTATTTTAATGATAATAACTTTGAAGAAATATTTCACAAATATTCTTTGTCAAAAAAACAGAAGCTAAAATGAAGAAATTAAATTACAATGTATTCTTTACAATAAAAAAAAAAAATTTACTTGAACATTGATTTAAATTGTCAGGAAAGAAGAGGAAGGAATTTAAAAGGTATATATGTTTAAAAAAAAATCCTCAAATCCTTTTTAAGGTTGTATTTTTTCTCTAAAATTGTCTTTATAAAAGTTTTAAGAAGCAAAGTAAAAAAAATTAATGAATTTATTTAAACAAGTGAAGATCAAGTCTTTAAAATATTTTCTCAGATTTTCAAATTCTGTTTGAGTTTTGTCTCTCTTAGAATTAAAAGATGTCAAGCAAAGCGAGACCAGCTTGCTAGTAAATAAATAACATTTAAAAAATAGAGGCAGCACACTGGTAAGTGCTGCTATTTGAGCTATTTTTAGAACAGGCCAGCGGGCTACTCACCTGGTCCTTACGGGCTACCTGGTGCCCGCGGGCACCGTGTTGGTAATCCCTGTTTTAGATGGAGGAAAAAATCTACTCCCAGGTGGGCTGGACTGGTAAAATCACGGCACGATAACTTCAAAATAAAGACAACTTCAGGATGTTTTCTTTGTGTAAAAATAGAACAAGTTTTATTCTGAAAATGTACAAATCATAATGGTGTTTTTGTCGTTTTTTACACTTACATGTTGCGATTAATAGTATTCCATCTTTAGGGGTATATTTTCGTCTCTATAGCCTTGTTGGTAGAGTGGCCGTGCCAGCAACTTGAGGGTTCCAAGTTTGATCCCCACTTCCTTGGGAAAGACACTTTACCCACGTGCTCCCTGTGCCACCCACAGTGATTTAAATGTAACATTAGATATTGGGTTTCACTATGTAAAAGCTAATTGAGTCACTAGAGAAAAGCGCTATATAAATATAATTCACACTTTGCTTTAGCTCAGTGGTTAGAGTGTCCGCCGTGAGACCGGAGGGTTGTGAGTTCAAACCCCAGCCAAGTCATAGCAAAGACTTTAAAATTGGACCCATTACCTCCTTGTTTGGCACTCATCATCAAGGGTTGGAATTTGGGGTTAAATCACAAAATGATTCCAGAGAGCGTGGCACACGCTGCTGCTCACTGCTTCCCTCACCTCCCAGGGGGTGAACATGGGGATGGGTCGAATGCAGAGGACATATTTCACCACACCCCGTGTGTGTGTGACATTCATTGGAACTTTAACTTGATCTTTGTCGTTATTTATTCTTTGTGAATAAATGATGTAATAATGTTCATCAGTCCACTCATTGGTGTCAATTTCCAATCCATCAAGATGAAAAAATAATATCAAAATCAAATTGTAGAATGTTATTTATGTAGTTTGCAAATTTTCCCGACAGGTGCACTAAAATTTGATTAATTCTTTATTTTTTTTTACATATGTAGCATCATCTACAAAGATACAAGTAATTACTATTGTGACATCTAGTGGACACATTTAAAACAGCTGATTCTTCCATTCCAAAATTTCGGCTCATTTTTATACTTCGCAAACTCATCCCGCAGGGCGGATAAAGCCTGTTTGCAGGCCTGATCTGGTCCGCGGGCCGTATGTTTGACACCTCTGGTGAAAACCAACGAAATGGTAAACTTTAAAGTGCGAGTTAATGTTCAGTTATTGTTTTTGGACTGTTATGAAAAGTATTTTGGAATTTTGTTAGAGAGCATAATAGTTAACATGATTACCCACGGCCCACTTGATTAGGTACCCCTGCAAACTGGAACACAAATATCCGTGTATGTGTTTTTTAACATGTTGACTTGTTTGACTTGCACAGCTGCTGAGCCCTGGCCTGAGAGTGCAGCCTTGTACCAGCCTCTGAGGGGTGAGTGTGTGCATCAATGCAGGGGATTTAATTAACCATGTGTATAATAATAAAGCGCAGTGTATGTTTTGTAACGATGGACACTAAGAGCCATAAAACAAACAATGCCAATCGTGTTCTTCGCGACTGTTGCAGAGGATCAGATTCTGCTGTCGGAGTGTGCCTCTTCTCTTGCTGTGCAGGTAAACTCTTTGTCAATGCTCGTTTTGCACCCAAATTTATACCGGCGAGGGTCCGCATACAGAAAACTTGAAGGATTCAAAGGCCGTTTCGATACATTGCTACATTAAAGATACTAAAATTCCATAGTGTCGGTCAATACATAGTGAACTAGCTGAACAAAGTAAAGCTAATTAGATCAATACATGATTATTTTTATGAATTTTGAAATAATTGTATTTGCTTTGTTGTCATTTTTTACAACTTGTTATACATTTTAATACATATACATTTTTAATTGTCTTGCATATAAATTGTGCTATAAAGACAATTCTTAACCTTTTTAACCTCGGGGCCAAACTTATTTACCACTGAAATATTAACACTGAATTAGTAATGTTACGCTTGATTTTAAATTGTGATTTCTAGATTTTCAATAATTATATGTAACCTTCTTTTTAGCAACGTTTACGGCTAAACATGTCAGGGTCATGTGCATGCTAACTGCTAGCATGCTAATGTTCGCATTTTAGCATACAAACACTAACGTGCTAATTTTGTATTGCCAATTGTGCAGCCAAACACCTCAGAGTCTTATAAACTGGTATTTGACACATGTTAATTGTTAGCAGGCTAATGTTAGCATTCTAGCATACTAAAATTAGCATGCAAACTTTTTTAGCCAATATTGTAGCCAAACACCCCAGGGTCTTATAAACTGGTACTTGACATATGCTAATTGTTAGAATGCTAATATTTGCATTTTAGCGTGCTAACTATTTTAGCCAATTGTGCAGCCAAACAATTCAGAGTCTTATAAACTGGTAGTTGACACATACTAACTGTTAGCACACTAATCTTAGCATTCTAGTATACAAACACTAGCGTCCTATTTTTTTTTTTGCCAATCATGCAGCCAAACACCTCAGAGTCTTATAAACTGGTATTTGACACATGCTAATTGTTAGAAGGCTAATGTTAGCATTACCATGCTAGCATTAGTATGCTAACTTTTTTTTCAGCCGATTTTGCAGCCCAACACTTCAGTCATATAAAAACCAGTACAATGTAGGTCAATATATGCTGAACGATCTGAACGAAAAAAAGCAAATTGGATTAATTCATGACTATTTTTGGGATTTATTCGCTTTCACGTAATTTTTTAATACAAGTTTTTTCTACATATACATTCTGAATTGTCTTGCGTATGAAATGTGCTGTAAAACAGCCGTTCCTAACTTTTTTTACCTCGGGGCCCGGGGCCCATTCAAATACTAACACTGAATTAGTAATATGACTATTGATTTTAATAGTTTTCAATAATTATATCTTACAAACTTACAGTTTAAAATATTGCCAAAGGATATTAAACCATGTGTTGATCACATAAACGTTTGGCTAAGGTCAGGCTGATTAGAAAAATAAGTACTAACCAAAAATAACTGATAAAGAATACATATGTACATATGATTATTTGTGTTGAAATAAAAAAAACAGTGAATAAATGAAGCAATACAGACAAAAATACAGCTACATCACTTTGGTTATATTTTTTGCGCTCAATAATTTATTTTTTATGACTTTAGCTCCAGACGTCTTCTGTTTGTTTGATACTGTCATTACTGCCACAAGTGGTGGAATAGGGTATTGCAAACTAGTACTTCAAGCCGGTACAGACCACAGCTGAGAAACTTTTTGTCGGCCCTGGCTCCAATGCCCCTATGGTTTAGAAAATCTAAACTGTAAAATAAACGTGACTTGCGGAAATTAACCCCCATGGGATATTACATTGTTTTGTATTATTATTCTTTAATATTCTTAATATTATACCACCAAGTACATTTTTTGAAGGCTTTAGCACACCTAAAAAACTTACCATATCTTGCAAGGAATTTGGTGACAACACCCATGCAAATAATCATATTCAGTTTTCAGGTCCGATTCCATTTTTTTTTATTAGTTATAGTCCAGGACATATTTATTTTGTCTTTAGAAAAAAACAAACTGCGGACCGCAAACGACCCTTGTAGCACTTTGAATCACTCCTGTGTTATAGTCTGCAGGTGTACCTAATGAAGTGTCAGTTGACCATTGAAACCCAGACTAATGGCGCTTGTTCATTGTCCCATTCAAGGCCTACCTGAGGATGTGCGGCCTGCCCGTGCAGGTGGTTTGCAAATCTAACGCCGAGTACATGTCGCCTTCTGGTGAGTCCGCTGGAAAACACACGGTATTGTTTCTCTCGCCTTCTGCACCATGAACCCTTTCCTTGTTCCCCTTCCAGGGAAGATTCCCTTCATCCACGTGGGAAACCAGGTGGTGTCCGAGCTGGGTCCGATAGTGCAGTTTACTAAAGCCAAGGTGGGGTCACACTGCAATCCTCTTTTTGTGGAAATAATCTGTTCCAGAGTCAAGCCGTGGCCATGGCAAAACAACACAAAACATCAATTGTGACGACCAACAAAATTGGCGTTGTTCAAATTTCCATGTAAAGTTGCTAATGCTAATCAGTAGCATGTCAGTAGCAAAGCCAATGTATATTAGCATCAGGCTAGCGGAGCCTTTTTTTTTTATTTGCGTTGAAGTTTCTTTTGAGTCAATGCCTTTGTTGGCATTGCAACATTGTCTGAGTCCGGAGTGATCGTTAAATGGCAAGGTACTGGAAAATGGCACCGTTGGATTTTACGTGAATTGGTATCCGGTGGATGAGGTGGCGACTTGTCCAGGGTGTACCCCGCCTTCCGCCTGAATGCAGCTGAGATAGGCTCCAGCACCCCCCCGCCACCCCAAAAGGGACAAGCGGTAGAAAATGGATGGATGGACGGTATCCGGTGGGACTAGCAGCCTTGAATCGGTCACAAAAAAAGTACCCATCCCTAATAGTGACACTATTAACTGTGACACAAGTGTGAAAAAAGGCTAACCGATTTTAGCGTGACACAAACATTTTTTCAACCAGTTTATTCCAGAAGCTGACTTTTGACCTCTGTGTTTTCATTGCTCATTAGGGTCATTCTTTGAGCGACGGCTTAGATGACATTCAGAGGGCTGAAATGAAAGCGTACATGGAGTTGGTCAACAACATGCTGCTGACTGCTGAGGTACGCGCACACACACACACACACACACACACACACACACACACACACACACTAAAGTCATCACAACTACAAAAGAACACATGGAGTTATGTACTCAACAAAAAAAGGTGAAATAACTGAAAACATGTTTTATTTTCTATTTTCTTCAAAATAGCTACCCTTCGCTCTGAGTACTGCTTTGCACACACACTGTTGACATTCTCTTGATGAGCTGCAAGACGTCGTCACTTAAAATGGTATTTACTTCACGGGTGTGCTTGGAAGCTCATCGAGAGAATGCCAAAAGTGTGCAAAGCAGCAATCAGAGCAACGGGTGGCTGTTTTGAAGAAACTAGAATATAACACATGTTTTCAGTTAGTTCACCTTTTTTGTCAAATACATAACTCCACATGTGTTCATTCATAGTTTTGATGCCTTCAGTGACAATCTACAATGTAAATAGAAAATAAAGAAAATGCATTGAATGAGGTGTGTCCAAACTTTTGGCCTGTACTGTATGTATGTATAGATATACAGTATATATATATATATATATATATATATATATATATATATATATATATATATATATGTGTATATACAGTATATACTGTATACAAAGACAAATTGTGTGTGTCTTCTCCAGCTGTACGTCCAGTGGTGCGACGACGCCACCGCCGCCGAGGTGAGTCCCAGCCCTTTGGCGGTGACGCCGGCGCCCTCGCCGTCTCACGTTCCGTTGCGCCGCAGATCACCCGGCCCAGGTACAGCAGCCCGTACTCGTGGCCCCTCAGCACCATCCTCTCCTACCAGAAGCAGTGGGAGGTCCGCAGGAAGATGAACGCCATCGGCTGGGGGGGGAAGAGCCTGGCGCAGGTGAGCAACGGGCCGAGCCGAGCTGGCCGTGGCACCTGTGCAGTCAGCGCCAAGCGTCTCTTGTGCGTGTTTCAGGTGTACGAGGACGTGAGCCAGTGTTGCCAAGCTCTCTCTCAGCGGCTCGGAACGCAACCCTTCTTCTTCAATAAACAGTATGTAAGCCACGCCCACTACATTTTAGGGGGAAACATTAATATATTAATCGCTCTGGACTATAAGCTGCAGATATATATGTATATCCATCCATTTTCTACCGCTTGTCCAGTTTTGAGTCGCGGCGGGTGCTGGAGCCTATCTCAGCTGCAACCATTCTCCCGATTTCCACCCGGACAAAAATATTGGGGGCTTGCCTTAAAGGCACTGCCTTTAGCGTCCTCTACAAACTGTCGTCACGTCCGCTTTTTCTCCATACAAATAGCGTGTTAGCCCAGTCACACAATCAATATATGCGGCTTTTACAGACACTCATAAGTAAATGCAAGGCATACTTGGTCTACATCCATACAGGTCACACTGAGGATGGGCGTATAAACACCTTTAACACTCTTACAAATATGCGCCACACTCTGAACCCACACCAAACAAGAATGACAAACACTTTTCAGGAGAACATCTGCATGTAACACAACACAAACACAACAGAACAAATACCCGGAAACCCTTGCAGCACTAACTCTTCCGGGACGCTACAACATACACCCCCGCTACCACCACACCCGCCCCCCTATCCTCCGCCCACCTCAACCCCACATATAATGTCCACAAAGTTAAATGAGTAGGTTGTGTTATGTGTGACTATGATTGGTGAATGTTTGCGCCACATGAATTATTTCCCCCTCGCTGCACCACGACTAGGGAAGGTTGTATGGATTGGGCCATATAGGTAAATGCTGTGTAAGACGTACAGTAAATAGTCTCTGACTTGAGTTCCTTCCAGGTGGCGACCAAATGTCACCTATCAGTCCGCTGCCTGTATGTATACGATAAGAACCCATCCATCCATTTCTACCGCTTGTCCCTTTTAAGGTCGCAGGGGAGGTCGCTGGAACCATTTAACTATTTGCATTAAAGGCCTACTGAAATGAGATTTTATTATTCAAACGGGGAAAGCAGGTCCATTCTATGTGTCATACTTGATCATTTCGCGATATTGCCATATTTTTGCTGAACGGATTTAGTAGAGAACATCAACGATAAAGTTCGCAACTTTTGGTCACTAATAAAAAAGCCTTGCCTTTACCGGAAGTAGCAGACGATGTGCACGTGATGTCACCGGTGTGAGGGCTCCTCACATCCTCACATTGTTTACAATATGAGCCATCAGCAGAAAGAGTAATTCGGACTGAGAAAGCGACAATTTCCCCATTAATTTGAGCGAAGATGAAAGATTTGTGGATGAGGATATTGATAGTGAAGGACTAGAAAAAAAAACAAAAAAAAACGGTAAGGGCAAGTGAGTGCGATTCAGATGTTTTTAGACACATTTATTACGATAATTCTGGAAAATCCCTTATCTGCTATTGTGTAGCTAGTGTTTTAGTGAGATTAAATAGTACCTGAAGTCGGAGGGGTGTGGCCAAGGGTGTGTTGACGCCAGAGTCTCTGAGGGAAGTCACACAGCTGCATGGACGGCGCAAGCTCTGCAAATCTCCGGTAAGAGGGGACTTTATACCACAATTTTCTCACCGAAAACTGCCGGTAGACATGTAGTCGACATCCATGTTCGCTTGACCGCTCTGATCCATAGTAAAGCTTCACCTCCGGGAATTTTAAACAAGGAAACACCGGCTGTGTTTGTGTGGCTAAAGGCTAAAGCTTCCCACATCCATCTTTCTACTTTGACTTCTCCATTATTAATTGAACAAATTGCAAAAGATTCAGCAACACAGATGTCCAAAATACTGTGTAATTATGTGATTAAAGCAGACTACTTATAGCTTGGATCGGGCTGGAAAATACCGAGACGTCAAACGCACGCGTCTTCATACCGCAACGTTTTCAACACGACACTTGGCAGTGAATTTAAAATTGTAATTTAGTAAACTAAAAAGGCCGTATTGGTATGTGTTGCAATGTTAATATTCCATCATCGATATATAAACTATCCGACTGCGTGGTCGGTAGTATTGGGTTTCAGTAGGCCTTTAAGGCCGTCAGCGAAGAAAAATCTATGAATTAGCCGCACCGCTTTTTAAAGCCGCAGGTGTGAAGCGTTTATAGCCTGGGATTTACAGTAGTTGCTTTAGCACCCCATTGTGGTCGAAGGCTGTAACTGCGTCAAAAAACATTTTAATTAATGTCTGAAACTCCACATAGGAAAGTGTATCGACTGTTATTAATGGAATGAATGTGTATTTATTGATCATGACTGACACAACGTTGCACTCCAGGCCGACGGAGCTGGACGCCCTGGTGTTCGGCCACCTCTTCACCATCCTTACCACCAGACTGACCAGCCCGGAGCTGGCCGAGCGGGTGAGGGGTTACAGCAACCTGCTGTCCTTCTGCCGGCGCATCGAGCACACCTACTTTGAGGACAGGAGCTCCTGAGGCTCGGCGAAAAGACGATGAAACTGCTCCCGCACGCATGTCGGACGTACGCGGGATGAAGAATCCGTACAATCGTGGTCGCCGCCAACATGTATGTATTTATTATTATTAATTGTATTTTGTGTTAGCGGCACATGAATATAATAGTACACATTAAATAAAAGCTGTTAAACATTGTTAGTGCATTAGAATCATTGTGTACAAATGTTATATTGGCTTATTTGGAGGGTCACAGCATTAGGAACAGCCAAAGTACAGCATCGAAGGCGTTTTCAAGGTCCGATCACCCCTGCTTGTCCTCCTGATGCACTCCTTGTGTCTGCGTGGCTTCCCCCTGAGGTCAGCACGTGACCTTTGAACTTCCGGGAGCCGCCGCAGACTGAGCAATGGCCCGCCAGGTTGGGAGGTCGAAGCCGACGAGAACGGAAAGGAAGAAGGACAGAAAAATGAACATGGAGTGGATGACACAGGATTGTGTGGGAAGTTGAAGCTTTGCTTATGCTGATATAAACATTTATCAGGTGTTATGTTTCATCTCATGCAGGGAGGAATGTACTAAAAACATTGAAAGGTGCGGCGGCCATTATAATAATAGCTTAGAACCTATAAATATATGAAAGGAAAAAATACTTTTGTTATAAAGATAGCCGCAGATCGTTATTAACATCTAGGTTATTAGTTTATACATCTCTGTATATTTTTCAAATGTTGATATTTGTCAATTTAAAAATAGGTTCATATATATATATATATATATATATAGAATAGAATAGAAAGTACTTTATTGATCCCTGGGGGAAATTCAGCACCACAGTTCGCTGAAGATAGACAATAATAATAAATAATATATAACATATATATATAATATATGAATAGTATAAATATATTCTACATATATTCTACATTTAAGTGCAGTCAATATATATATATATATATATATTTATATATGTATGCATATATACATAAATGTATACATCTAAATATATATATATATATATATACATATATATATATATATATATATATATATATGTATACACACGTATATGCATATTTGTTTATCATTTACAGTCCACATTTTTATTTTTTGATCTTCATATTTCTTCATTTAAAATTGTCCATATTTCTTTTTTCCAAATTTAAAAAAAAAGGTTCATTTAAAAAAAAAAAATATATATATATATATATGTATATATATTTGTCCATCCATCCATTTCCTGCCGCTTGTCCAATATATATATATGTGTATATGTGTGTATATATATATATATATATATATATATATATATATATATATATATATATATATATATATATATATACATATATATATATATATATATATACATATATATATATATATATATACACCCTACTTCCTTGAATTGCCGCAGGGACGGTAATTAATTTAAAACTTCTCACTCCTGCGCTTACCCAAGGCATGCAGTAAAAATGTGAGTGTGATGTCAGCTTGGACCTTAAATCCTACTAAATAGCTCTTAATCTTGTTCCTTTTATCAAATTACCGGTATTGAAATCGGCCACCTCCATTTTGAAAATGATGACAGGGGAAATGTCACTCGTGACGTCACGGCAATTCAAGGAAATACGGTATACATATGTGTGTATGTATATATATATATATATATATATATATATAGACAGTTTTAATATTTGATATCCATATTTATTAATTTTTATTTAACATTTTTGTCAACTTTATACATATATATATATATATATATATATATATATATATATCCATCCATCCATTTTCTACCGCTGATTCCCTTTTGGGGTCGCGGGGGGTGCTGGCGCCTATATATATATATATATATATATATATATATATATATATATATATATATATATATATATATATATATATATATATATATATATATATATATATATAATATATGGGTAAATAAAAATATTACAATTATGAAACTTATTCTAAAAAATGTATATATATATATATATATATATATATATATATATATATACATATATGTATGTATATCTTCAAAGGTGCATTTTTTTAAATTTAAATATACATATCTGTATATTTTTAATATGCCAATATTCGTTTATTTAAAAAAAATGCATTAAAAAAACAAAAACATATATTTATTTTTAAAAGTCTAACATGTTTCTCCTCTTCTTCCCATGTGTATTATTTAAAAAAAAAATGCAGGGACAATCGGTAGGATGGATGGATGACCATACATGTTTGTATTTTTCTTTTTTTTTTTTAAATAAGTTGCATATTTTGTGTATCCATGTTTATTTATCTTAATAGATCCATATTTTTTGTTTGTTTTACATATAAATAAATATCTTTATATTTTCTTTTTTGATATCCATATTTATTCATTTTAAATGTTCCATATTAGTCAATCTTTTAAAATAAGTTTTATATTTCTATGTATTAATGCATCCAGAAGTATTTATCTTCATAGTTGCATACATTTTTCTTTTAAATATACATATTTGTAAATCTTTGACATGTCAATATTAGTTTATTCACAAAAGTCCAAATGCTGAATTGTCTATTAATTTTTCAACGTCCAAATTATTTTTACATATCTCTAATTTTTACATTTTTAAATTTCCATATTTGCCATTAACAAATAAGGTTTCACATTTGTATTCATGTTATATATATATATATATATATATATATATACACACACATATATATATATATATATATATATATATATATATATATATATACACACACACACATATATATATATATATATATATATATATACATATATATATATATATATATCGACATATGTGTCTGTTTATGAAAAGATTAGCTCTTTTTTAAATTTACATTTTATCTTTGTTGATATGTTTATTAATTTATTTAATTAATTCATTTATTTATATGTAATTTTTAAAAAACGGTAGAATTAATATAACATTTTTAAAAATCCAAATGTATTTATTTTTAGAGGCCTCTATTTTTCCTACTATCAACATCTACTTTTTTCCGTTTCTTTAAGTCCAAACATATCAATTTGTGTTTAAATGTCTACATTTGACCTTTTTAGAGCATCATACTTTAGCCCCAGCGCTGCAATGATAATGTTTTCCCACATGAGGGCAGCAAATACACAGAAAATGTTCGTCCCGCAACAAAACTTGCTGGAGCTGTAAAATTGTGCAAAAAAAAAAAAAAAGGACAATAAAAACTGTACTTTTTTCTTCATTCTTTCTATTCGTATCACACTTTCGTCTGTTCTTATCCCAGTTAACCTACATTATTACATATTATAGCATTTTTTATTGCAAAGCTGACATTATGTGTTGATTTATGCTTTATGACGCAACTCCACGTAACGCACGCGTGGATTGCGAGGGACGGCGGTGCAACATTGAAGCAACAAGGACTAACATTCCTTTATCATATATTTGCCACGCGCGATCAGAGATGACGTGTAACACATGTGAACACGTGCTTGCGTGTCTCTCCTCGGCCCCACAGGGACGTCATTAATATGCAAAATATGCAAACCATTCAGCCAGGAAGTGTCTCGGTGCAACCTTTCTCCGTGCAAACAAAAAAAAGAAGACGTCCTAAATGATGCGTGTGCGCGCGTGACGTGGAGTGTCACATTAGACAAGTATGGCCGCAGGCTAATTGTCCCCCGTCTTAATTATCACAAAGAGTCACGACACGCAACGTGGACTTGGTGAAAGTGCAGAATCGTGACCACACTCTCCTCAAAAACATCGTTTTTTTTAATCTGTCTTCACCAAAATATTCTAAACTTTGTGGTTGTTTATGATATTCCCGAAACGTTTTATTCATCTCGAGGCATAAAAAAAACAAAAAACATTTAATTTGTTGCTTTTTGAATTAATTAATTTTTTAAATATCCACAGGATTTTGGGTTTAATTAACTAAAATACATTTTAAAGATGAAAATGATTGAAATAAGATTTTGGTGTGTCTTGGAACAGTCCAATATTACACATCCATCAATTTATTGCACATTAAATCCCGAAAGGGAAATTGATATACTTTTTTAATTTTTGCAAATTTGATCTTTTATTTGTATTTATTTGTTTTTGTATGTATTTAATTTAATTTAATTTCATTTTATTTTATTTTAATTATTTTCAGATTTTAATTTTTAATTTGGAATTTTTACATGTATTTTTTTCATTTTAAATAAAACAATTTTTTTTTAAATTTTTAATTTAAATTTTTTTATTTTTAGTTAATATTTTAATTTTGAAATGTTTTATTTTGAATTTTTTAACCTAAATTTAAAATTATTTTCAATTTTTTTTTCAAACTTTTTATTTATTATGTATTTATTATTCATTTATTAGTAATTATTTATTATTTGTTTATTATTTGTTTATTTTTATTTTGGCTTCGATTGGCTCCAGCAACCCCCGCGGCCCCAAAAGGAACAAGCGGTAGAAAATGGATAAATGGATGATATCAAGTATCTACAGGGCTAGTATCGCCGATGCAAAGTGAAAATTCAAATATGGAAATTGATTTTTGTTAAAAAACAAAACAAAAACAAATAATTCATATTTTCTGTCAATTATTTAGTGGTTTATAGGCTTTAAAAGGTTAATAATAAAATCCATCCATCCATCCATTTTTCCACCGCTTATTTCCTTTGGGGTCGCGGGGGGCGCTGGTGCCTATCTCAGCTACAATCGGGCGGAAAGCCGGATTACACCCTGGACAAGTCGCCACCTCATTAATAATAAAATAGATTTTTAAATTTTTTTTATTGGAACTTTTAAAAAATGAACTGATTACCATAACTTCTGTTCAGCTGTTATATCTTCATAAATGTTTACATTTCAATTTGTTTGTTGGCATTGAACATTGCAACATTACTTACAGGTATTTTGGCTGAGTCCGCTCTCAGTACTGCTGGAGTGACGGCCCAGTGTCAGTGTCAGGGATGTAACGATATACACATGTTATGTATTTTTTTTAATTTTTTTTTTAACCAAAATAGCAGCAATATTATGATCACAATATTGTTGAATGTGTGCTCAAAAAGTACTTAGAGTGAACACACTTGAATTATTTTAAATAATTAAAATAAATACTGTTAAAAAACAAAAAATGTTGCACGTTTTCTATTTCCTATGCTTCACTGAAGTCTTGTATGGTCGTAGTATTTATTGTCTAAGCTTTTATTGTTTTAAATATTGCTTTGCTCATCAGCACTTGAACATTTTATTGAAATAAAAAGTGAGTTGGAAATAAAACATATTTTTATTTATTATTTCTGGTGGGTTTTCTACTCTTTTCAACGGTCTTTAGGTCTACAAAGGAAGTTGTTTAATTTTCGTAAAATTTTTATTCATTCATGAATATATAAAAAAAAAATTAGGGTAAAATGTATTTCATATTTGTGTTCATTTTTGCATCCTTTTTCTTCGATGGATCATTCTGTGCGATGACAGCGCAGCTTGAATGATCAATGTGCACGATAGAATAATGTGTTTATATAAGTTTAGACTGGAGTAATGGGGAAAGACGTTGATGTCTCTTGTTTTCATGTTAGCATGTGCGCTAGCCCCAGTCATTGATTGATTGATTGAAACTTTTATTAGTAGATTGCACAGTACAATACATATTCCGTACAATTGACCACTAAATGGTAACACCCCAATAAGTTTTTCAACGTGTTTAAGTCTGGACCCATGTAAATTATGTGAGCTTATCCAAGTGCAGGTATCAGTTTTTCCATTGCTGTAATTTAAAAGGGTATTATTAACAGTCGTTTTAATTTTTTTTTTTTTTTTTACCGTGGTTATCGTTAATATTGTTTATGGTTACATCCTGTTGGAGCCATGACAACACAGCTAACATAATTGGACACTGTTGGATTTGACGAGAATATGTGCCCGATGTATATATATATATATATATATATATATATATATATATATATATATATATATATATATATTTTTTTTTTTTTATCTTTATTGATACTATACTTTTAATTTTTGGGGGGGATTTATTTTATATATATTTTTAGATTTTATTTTTACATTTAAATTTTTTTAAATTTATTTTGGCAGTTTCAGAATGTCGCCGTAGAAATAACACTGTTTTTTTAAACACACAGAATACTGATCATTTTTCCGTAAAATCGTATTTTTGTACTCAACCCACACAAAAAAAAATTCCAGTTTTCCGCACCGTTGTTTTGACTTCCGAGGCAGGAAAAAAAAATTAAGTTTTGAAGTCCAAATTGTGGCGTGATTCAACCTGGTCAGCGCTTTAAGGACCAGCGCCACCCACAGGTCACTTTGTGAAGTGCAAATGTTTTCTTTAGAGGCGGTAGGTCAACTCCAAAAAAAAAAAACATCAAAGGAACATTTTCATCTATTATCTGCATTGGTCTGTCTGCATAAACGTGATGGTGTGTGTGTGTGTGTGTGTGTGTGTGTGTGTGTGTGTGTGTGTGTGTGTGTGTGTGTGTTCACCAACAGCACCAAAAAGTGTTTTTTTTAATGTGCAGAGGCGATGTAGATTTGAGTGGAATAAAGAGATTAGCTGTGTGTTGATAATCCTCTATCTCTCTCTCTTACACACACACACACACACACACACACACACACACACACACACACACACACACACACACACACACACACACACACACACACACACACACACACGCACACACACACACACACACACACACACACACACACGCTCACACACACACACACACACACACACGCACACACGCATAAATGTCTTGCCTACTTTTTGTGGACCCACGTTTGGTCAGTAGGTTGTGAGGGGCCCCCCTTTCCACTATAGCTAGAATGATGAAAAATATATATCTAACACTAGATGGGAGTAGAGAGTTGCAACTTCACTTCAGAATGCACAACACTGAAAGTAAAAATAAATAAATTTTTACTTCTGTAGTTGTGAGGACCGACCGCTGTTGCTAGGTAGATTTGACCGCACCCACACACACACACTGGTTATCATTTGGAATGGCCACTGCCCAGTTAGTAGCTCATACACGTCTTTAAATCTCTGGATTGATGAAGTAATGTGCTGATCACAAAAATATATATCTAGCACTAGATGGGAGTAGAGAGTTGCAACTTCACTTCAGAATGCACAACACTGAAAGTAAAAAAAAAAAAATGTTACTTCTGTAGTTGTGAGAACCGACCGCTGTTGCTAGGTAGATTTGACCGCACACACACACACACACACACACACACACACACACACACACACACACACACACACACACACACACACTCCTCTCTGAGCTGCCGTGGTAGAGGAGTTTGCGTGTCCCAATGATCCTAGGAGCTATGTTGTCCGGGGGCTTTATGCCCCCTGGTAGGGTCTCCCAAGGCAAACAGGTTCTAGGTGAGGGATCAGACAAAGAGCAGCTCGAAGACCTCTATGAAGAAGACAAAACATGGACCCAGATTTCCCTCGCCCGGACGCGGGTCACCGGGGCCCCCCTCTGGAGCCAGGCCCGGAGGTGGGGCACGATGGCGAGCGCCTGGTGGCCGGACCAGTTCCCATGGGGCCCGGCCGGGCACAGCCCGAAGAGGCAACGTAGGTCATCCCTCCAATGGGCTCACCACCCATAGCAGGGGCCATAGAGGTCGGGTGCAATGTGAGCTGGGCGGCAGCCTAAGGCAGGGCACTTGGCGGTCCGATCCTCGGCTACAGAAGCTAGCTCTTGGGACGTGGAACGTCACCTCACTGGGGGGAAAGAGCCTGAGCTAGTGCGCGAAGTGGAGAAGTTCCGGCTGGATATAGTCGAACTCACTTCGACGCACAGCAAGGGCTCTGGAACCACTTCTCTCGAAAGGGACTGGACCCTCTTCCACTCTGGCGTTGCCGACAGTGAGAGGCGACGGGCTGGGGTGGCAATTCTTGTTTCCCCCCGGCTTAAAGCCTGTACGTTGGAGTTCAACCCGGTGGACGAAAGGGTAGCCTCCCTCCGCCTTCGGGTGGGGGGACGGGTCCTGACTGTTGTTTGTGCTTACGCACCAAACAGCAGTTCAGAGTACCCACCCTTTTTGGGAACACTCGAGGGAGTACTGGAAAGTGCCCCCCCGGGTGATTCCCTTGTCCTACTGGGGGACTTCAACGCTCATGTTGGCAACGACAGTGAAACCCGGAGAGGCGTGATTGGGAAGAATGGCCGCCCGGATCTGAACCCGAGTGGTGTTTTGTTATTGGACTTTTGTGCTCGTCACAATTTGTCCATTACAAACACCATGTTCAAACATAAGGGTGTCCATATGTGCACTTGGCACCAGGACACCCTAGGCCGCAGTTCCATGATCGACTTTGTAGTTGTGTCATCGGATTTGCGGCCTTATGTTTTGGACATGCACCAAAGACATGCACCTGGGGATAGGTTGATTGGCTACACTAAATTGGCCCTAGTGTTTGAATGTGAGTGTGAATGTTGTCTGTCTATCTGTGTTGGCCCTGCGATGAGCTGGCGACTTGTCCAGGGTGCACCCCGCCTTCCGCCCGATTGTAGCTGAGATAGGCGCCAGCGCCCCCCGCGACCCCAAAAGGGAATAAGCGGTAGAAAATGGATGGATGGATGGATGGATGTTTTGGACACTCGGGTAAAGAGAGGGGCGGAGCTTTCTACCGATCACCACCTGGTGGTGAGTTGGCTACGATGGTGGGGGAGGATGCCGGACCAACCTGGCAGGCCCAAACGCATTGTGAGGGTCTGCTGGGAACGTCTGGCAGAGTCTCCTGTCAGAGAGAGTTTCAATTCCCACCTCCGGAAGAACTTCAAACATGTCACGAGGGAGGTGCTGGACATTGAGTCCGAGTGGACCATGTTCTGCACCTCTATTGTCGAGGCGGCTGATCGGAGCTGTGGCCGCAAGGTAGTTGGTGCCTGTCGGGGCGGCAATCCTAAAACCCCTTGGTGGACACCAGCGGTGAGGGATGCCGTCAAGCTGAAGAAGGAGTCCTATCGGGTCCTTTTGGCTCATAGGACTCCGGAGGCAGTGGACAGGTACTGACAAGCCAAGCGGTGTGCGGCTTCAGCGGTCGCTGAGGCAAAAACCCGGACATGGGAGGAGTTTGGGGAAGCCATGGAAAACAACTTCCGGACGGCTTCGAAGCGATTCTGGACCACCATCCGCCGCCTCAGGAAGGGGAAGCAGTGCACTATCAACACCGTGTATGGTGCGGATGGTGTTCTGCTGACCTCTACTGCGGATGTTGTGGATAGGTGGAAGGAATACTTCGAAGACCTCCTCAATCCCACCAACACGTCTTCCTATGAGGAAGCAGTGCCTGGAGAATCTGTGGTGGACTCTCCTATTTCGGGGGCTGAGGTCACTGAGGTAGTTAAAAAGCTCCTCGGTGGCAAGGCCCCGGGGGTGGACGAGATCCGCCCGGAGTTCCTTAAGGCTCTGGATGCTGTGGGGCTGTCCTGGTTGACAAGACTCTGCAGCATCGCGTGGACATCGGGGGCGGTACCTCTGGATCAGCAGGCCGGGGTGGTGGTTCCTCTCTTTAAGAAGGGGGACCGGAGGGTGTGTTCCAACTATCGTGGGATCACACTCCTCAGCCTTCCCGGTAAGGTTTATTCAGGTGTACTGGAGAGGAGGCTACGCCGGATAGTCGAACCTCGGATTCAGGAGGAACAGTGTGGTTTTCGTCCTGGTCGTGGAACTGTGGACCAGCTCTATACTCTCGGCAGGGTTCTTGAGGGTGCATGGGAGTTTGCCCAACCAGTCTACACGTGCTTTGTGGACTTGGAGAAGGCATTCGGCCGTGTCCCTCGGGAAGTCCTGTGGGGAGTGCTCAGAGAGTATGGGGTATCGGACTGTCTTATTGTGGCGGTCCGCTCCCTGTACGATCAGTGCCAGAGCTTGGTCCGCATTGCCGGCAGTAAGTCGAACACATTTCCAGTGAGGGTTGGACTCCGCCAAGGCTGTCCTTTGTCACCGATTCTGTTCATAACTTGTATGGACATAATTTCTAGGCGCAGTCAAGGCGTTGAGGGGTTCCGGTTTGGTGACCGCAGGATTAGGTCTCTGCTTTTTGCAGATGATGTGGTCCTGATGGCTTCATCTGACCGGGATCTTCAGCTCTCGCTGGATCGGTTCGCAGCCGAGTGTGAAGCGACCAGAATGAGAATCAGCACCTCCAAGTCCGAGTCCATGGTTCTCGCCCGGAAAAGGGTGGAATGCCATCTCCGGGTTGGAGAGGAGACCTTGCCACAAGTGGAGGAGTTCAAGTACCTAGGAGTCTTGTTCACGAGTGAGGGAAGAGTGGATCGTGAGATCGACAGGCGGATCGGTGCGGCGTCTTCAGTAATGCGGACGTTGTACCGATCCGTTGTGGTGAAGAAGGAGCTGAGCCGGAAGGCAAAGCTCTCAATTTACCGGTCGATCTACGTTCCCATCCTCACCTATGGTCATGAGTTTTGGGTCATGACCGAAAGGATAAGATCACGGGTACAAGCGGCCGAAATGAGTTTTCTCCGCCGTGTGGCGGGGCTCTCCCTTAGAGATAGGGTCAGAAGCTCTGCCATCCGGGAGGAACTCAAAGTAAAGCCGCTGCTCCTTCACATCGCGAGGAGCCAGATGAGGTGGTTTGGGCATCTGGCCAGGATGCCACCCGAACGCCTCCCTAGGGAGGTGTTTAGGGCACGTCCAACCGGTAGGAGGCCACGGGGAAGACCCAGGACACGTTGGAAAGACTATGTCTCCCGGCTGGCCTGGGAACGCCTCGGGATCCCCCGGGAAGAGCTAGACGAAGTGGCTGGGGAGAGGGAAGTCTGGGCTTCCCTGCTTAGGCTGCTGCCCCCGCGACCCGACCTCGGATAAGCGGAAGATGATGGATGGATGGATAGTTGTGAGGACCGACCGCTGTTGCTAGGTAGATTTGACCACACACACACACACACACACACACACACACACACACACACACACACACACACACAGGTTATCATTTGGAATGGCCACTACCCAGTTAGCTCAAACACGTCTTTAAATCTCTGGTTTGATGAAGTAATGTGCTGATCATACTTAATGGGGACCCTGGGGAAAAAGAGTAAATATGGTTCATGGGGACCAAATCTAAATAATTTTGCATAATTCATACAAATTTGTATGTGACAACTGAGGACCATTTAAAAAAAAAACAGTTCAAATTAAATATGATCCTCAAAATCCAGCACTACAGCTGTCCTCTTAAAGGAATTTTCACCACTTAAATGTTAAAGCAAATCCTGCATCTTCTGTGACATGACTGAAAACTGCTATTTAGCAATAATGAAGTTGTCTGCAACTCCAACTACTATACATAGAAGGATATGGAATGGATCTGACTATCATATAAAATGGTTTACCTTTTGGGGACCTGTTTTTTTTTTTGGTCCCCATACCGTCAGAAGTCCCCTAAAGGTGACTGTGTAAACAGAGCGATGTCCCCATTAAGTCAGCATTGCCAGAACACACACACACACACACACACACACACACACACACACACACACACACACACACACACACACACACACACACACACACGCACACACACACACACACACACGCGCGTGTGTGCGTGCCAATAAAGACTCCAGCTTCCCCACGAAGGCCAGAAAGAAGGACATCCTGACAAAGGCAACGTTAGCATCGCTGCAAAATTATCTCGACCCGCAATGAAAGGATTGCACGGAGTCAAAGTTCGGCCAAAAATGCGGCCGTAATTCACACATGATCACAGGTGGCGCTGCTGAGTCAATTTAAGGTCTTTTTTGTTTTGGGGTGTTTCTGCGATTTTATATGGGTGTTTTGTGATTCAACATGGGTGTTTTGTGATTTAACAAGGGTGTTTTGTGATTTAACATGGGTGTTTTTGTGATTCAACATGGGTGTTTTTGTGATTCAACATGGATGTTTTGTGATTCAACATTGTTGTTCTGTGATTAAACATGGGTGTGTTTGTGATTAAATGTGGGTGTTTCTGCGATTCAACATGGGTGTTTTGTGATTTAACATAGGTGTTTTGTGATTTAACATGGGTGTTTTGTGATTTAACACGGGTGTTTTATGATTCAATATGGGTGTTTTGTGATTTAACATGGGTGTTTTGTGATTTAACATGGATGTTTTGTGATTTAACACAGGTGTTTTATGATTCAATATGGGTGTTTTGTGATTCAACATGGGTGTTTTGTGATTCAACATGGGTGTTCTGTGATTAAAATGAGTGTTTTGTAATTTAACATGGGTGTTTTGTCATTCAACATGGGTGTTTTGTGATTCGATATGGGTGTTTTGTGATTCAACATGGGTGTTTTTGTGATTCAACATTGGTGTTTTTATGATCCAACTTGGGTGTTTTGTGATTCAACATGGGTGTTTTGTGATTTAACAAGGAGTTTTTTTAATTTAACAGGGGTGTTTTTGCGATTCAACATTGGTGTTTTTGTGATTGAACATGGGTGTTTTGTGATTCAACATGTATGTTTTGTGAGTCAACATGGGTGTTTTGTGATTCAACATGGGTGTTTTGTGATTTATCATGGGTGTTTTGTGATTTAACATGGGTGTTTTGTGATTTAACATGGGTGTTGTGTGATTTAACATAGGTGTTTTGTGATTTAACTTGGGTGTTTCTGCGATTTAACATGGATGTTTTGTGATTTAACAAGGAGGTTTTGTGATTCAACATGGGTGTTTTTGTGATTTAACATGGGTGTTTCTGCGATTTTACATGGGTGTTTTGTGATTCAACATGGGTGTTTTTGTGATTCAACATTGTTGTTCTGTGATTAAACAAGGGTATTATTGTGATTAAATGTGGGTGTTTCTGCGATTCAACATGGGTGTTTTGTGATTCAACATGGGTGTTTTGTGATTTAACATGGGTGTTTCTGTGATTTAACATGGGTGTTGTGTGATTCAACATGGGTGTTTTGTGATTTAACATGGCTGCTTTGTGATTTAACATGGGTGTTGTGTGATTTAACATAGGTGTTTTGTAATTTAACTTGGGTGTTTCTGCGAATTAACGGATGTTTTGTGATTTAACAAGGAGATTTTGTGATTCAACATGGGTGTTTTTGTGATTTAACATGGTGTTTCCGTGATTTTACATGGGTGTTTTGTGATTCAACATGGGTGTTTTTGTGATTCAACATGGATGTTTTGTGATTCAACATTGTTGTTCTGTGATTAAACATGGGTATGTTTGTGATCAAATGTGGGTGTTTCTGCAATTCAACATGGGTGCTTTGTGATTTAACATAGGTGTTTTGTGATTTAACATGGGTGTTTTTGTGATTCAACATTGTTGTTCTGTGATTAAACATGGGTATTATTGTGATTAAATGTGGGTGTTTCTGCGATTCAACATGGGTGTTTTGTGATTCAACATGGGTGTTTTGTGATTTAACATGGGTGTTTCTGTGATTTAACATGGGTGTTGTGTGATTCAACATGGGTGTTTTGTGATTTAACATGGCTGCTTTGTGATTTAACATGGGTGTTGTGTGATTCAACATGGGTGTTTTGTGATTTAACATGGCTGCTTTGTGATTTAACATGGGTGTTGTGTGATTTAACATAGGTGTTTTGTAATTTAACTTGGGTGTTTCTGCGAATTAACGCATGTTTTGTGATTTAACAAGGAGATTTTGTGATTCAACATGGGTGTTTTTGTGATTTAACATGGTGTTTCTGTGATTTTACATGGGTGTTTTGTGATTCAACATGGGTGTTTTTGTGATTCAACATGGATGTTTTGTGATTCAACATTGTTGTTCTGTGATTAAACATGGGTATGTTTGTGATCAAATGTGGGTGTTTCTGCAATTCAACATGGGTGCTTTGTGATTTAACATAGGTGTTTTGTGATTTAACATGGGTGTTTTGTGATTTAACATGGGTGTTTCTGTGATTTAACATGGAGGTTTTGTGATTTAACATGGGTGTTGTGTGATTCAACATGGGTGTTTCTGCGATTTTACATGGGTGTTTTGTGATTCGACATGGGTGTTTTTGTGATTCAACATGGGTGTTTTTGTGATTCAACATTGTTGTTCTGTGATTAAACATGGGTATTATTGTGATTCAACATTGTTGTTCTGTGATTAAACATGGGTATTATTGTGATTAAATGTGGGTGTTTCTGCGATTCAACATGGGTGTTTTGTGATTTAACATGGGTGTTTCTGGGATTTAACATGGGTGTTGTGTGATTTAACATAGGTGTTTTGTAATTTAACATGGGTGTTTTGTGATTCAACATGGGTGTTTTGTGATTCAACATGGGTGTTTTGTGATTCAAAATCGTTGTTCTGTGATTTAACATTGATGTTTGGTGATTTAAAGGCCTACTGAAACCCACTACTACCCACCACGCAGTCTGATAGTTTATATATCAATGATGAAATATTAACATTGCAACACATGCCAATACAGCCTTTTTAGTTTACTAATTTACAATTTTAAATTTCCCGGGAGTTTCGTCTTGAAAACGTCGTGTAATGATGATGTGTACGCAAGACGTCACGCGTTTTTTTGAAGTATGAGCGCTACGCACACACACACAGCTAAACGTCGTCTGCTTTAACCGCATAATTACACAGTATTCTGGAGATTTGTGTTGCTGAATCTTTTGCAATTTGTTCAATAATATTGGAGAAGTCACAGTAGAAAGATGGAGTTGGGAAGCTTTAGCATTTAGCCACACAAACACACGGTGATTCCTTGTTTAAAATTCCTGGAGGTGAAAATTTATTATGGATCAGAGCGCGGTCAAGCCAACATGGATCTTTACCAAATGTCAACCAGCAGGTTTCGGTGAGAAAATTGTGGTTAAAAAGTCGCTTCTTACCGGAGAAAAGCTGAGCTTGGGCCGTCCATGAAGCTGCCGTAGACTTCCCTGAGACATTGGCGTCAACACACCCAAGGACACACCCCTCCGACTATCAGGTACTTTTTAAACTCACTAAAACACTACCAACACAATAGAAAGATAAGGGATTTCCCAGAAGTATCCTAGTAAATGTGTTTAAAAACATCGGAATCCGTCACAATGCAATCGCGTTTTTTTTTTAACTCGTTTTTTTTTCTAGTCCGTCGCTATCCTCAAACACAAATCTTTCATCCTCGCTCAAATTAATGGGGAAATTGTCGTTTTCTCGGTCCGAATAGCATTTTTTGTTGGGGGCTCCCATTAAAATAAATGTGAATATGTGAGGAGCCCCCACACTTGCAACGTCATCGTCTGCGACTTCCGGTAGAGGAAGGGCTTTTCTCTTAACCCCGACAGTTGCGAACTTTATCGTGGATGTTCTCTACTAAATCCTTTTAGCAAAAATATGGCAATATCGCGAAATGATCAAGTATGACACAGAATGGACCTGCTATCCCCGTTTAAATATGAAAATCTCATTTCAGTAGGCCTTTAACATGGTCGTGGAACTGTGGACCAGCTCTATACTCTCGGCAGGGTTCTTGAGGGTGCATGGGAGTTTGCCCAACCAGTCTACATGTGCTTTGTGGACTTGGAGAAGGCATTCGGCCGTGTCCCTCGGGAAGTCCTGTGGGGAGTGCTCAGAGAGTATGGGGTATCGGAATGTCTTATTGTGGCGGTCCGCTCCCTGTACGATCAGTGCCAGAGCTTGGTCCGCTTTGCCGGCAGTAAGTCGAACACATTTCCAGTGAGGGTTGGACTCCGCCAAGGCTGTCCTTTGTCACCGATTCTGTTCATAACTTTTATGGACAGAATTTCTAGGCGCAGTCAAGGCGTTGAGGGGTTCCGGTTTGGTGACCGCAGGATTAGGTCTCTGCTTTTTGCAGATGCTGTGGTCCTGATGGCTTCATCTGACCGGGATCTTCAGCTCTCGCTGGATCGGTTCGCAGCCGAGTGTGAAGCAACCGGAATGAGAATCAGCACCTCCAAGTCCGAGTCCATGGTTCTCGCCCGGAAAAGGGTGGAATGCCATCTCCGGGTTGGAGAGGAGACCCTGCCACAAGTGGAGGAGTTCAAGTACCTAGGAGTCTTGTTCACGAGTGGGGGAAGAGTGGATCGTGAGATCGACAGGCGGATCGGTGCGGCGTCTTCAGTAATGCGGACGTTGTACCGATCCGTTGTGGAGAAGAAGGAGCTGAGCCGGAAGGCAAAGCTCTCAATTTACCGGTCGATCTACGTTCCCATCCTCACCTATGGTCATGAGCTTTGGGTCATGACCGAAAGGATAAGATCACGGGTACAAGCGGCCGAAATGAGTTTCCTCCGCCGTGTGGCGGGTCTCTCCCTTAGAGATAGGGTGAGAAGCTCTGCCATCCGGGAGGAACTCAAAGTAAAGCCGCTGCTCCTTCACACCGAGAGGAGCCAGATGAGGTGGTTCGGGCATCTGGTCAGGATGCCACCCGAACGCCTCCCTAGGGTGGTGTTTAGGGCACGTCCAAACGGTAGGAGGCCACGGGGAAGACCCAGGACACGTTGGGAAGACTATGTCTCCCGGCTGGCCTGGGAACGCCTCGGGATCCCCCGGGAAGAGCTAGACGAAGTGGCTGGGGAGAGGGAAGTCTGGGTTTCCCTGCTTAGGCTGTTGCCCCCGTGACCCGACCTCGGATAAGCGGAAGAAGATGGATGATTGGATGGCATTATCACAATTTCAAAAGGGTTAAAAACAATAAAAATCAGTTCCCAGTGCCTTGTTTTATTTTTCGAAGTTTTTTTCAAAATTTTACACCTCCCGGAATATCCCGAAAAACTGCTTCAAAGTGCCTGATTTTCACCATCGCTATATCCACCCGTCCATTTCCCTGTGACGTCATACAGGGCTGCCAATACAAACAACATGGCGGTTACCACAGCAAGATATAGCGACATTAGTTCGGATTCAGACTCGGATTTCAGCGGCTTAAGCGATTCAACAGATTACGCATGTATTGAAACAGATGGTCGGAGTATGGAGGCAGATAGTGAAAACGAAATTGAAGAAGAAATTGAAGCTATTGAGCGAATAGCTATTGACGCTATTCGGCCATAGCATGGGTGTACCTAATGAAGTGGCCCATAGCATGGCTGCCTTATTAGCATCGCCGGTAAAATGTGCGGACCAAACGATCAGGACTTTCGCATCTTGTGACACTGAAACAACTTAAATCTGTCGATTGGTAAGTGTTTGTTTCGCATTAAATGTGGGTATCTAGTTTCAAATGTACATGCAGCTAGCGTAAATAGCATGTTAGCATCGATTAGCTGGCAGTCATGCCATGACCAAAAATGTCTGATTAACACATAAGTCAACAACATCAACAAAACTCACCTTTGTGATTTCGTTGACTTAATCGTTGCAAATGCATCTGCAGGTTATCCATACATCTCTGTACCATGTCTGTCTTAGCATCGCCGGTCAAATGTGAAGACACTCTGGTACATTCAATGGGGGTCTGGCGGCAGATTTCTTGCCAGTGGTGCAACTTGAATCCCTCCCCGTTAGTGTTGTTACACCTTCCGACAACACACCGACGAGGCATGATGTCTCCAAGGTTCCAAAAAATAGTCGAAAAAACAGAAAATAACAGAGCTGAGACCCGGTGTTTTTAATGTGAAAATGAAAATGGTGGGTGTGTTACCTCGGTGACGTCACGTTCTGACGTCATCGCTAAAAGACCGATAAACTTAAAGGCGTTTAATTTGCCAAAATTCACCCATTTAGAGTTCGGAAATCGGTTAAAAAAATACATGGTCTTTTTTCTGCAACATCAATGTATATATTGACGCTTACATAGGTTTGGTGATAATGTTCCCCTTTAACATGGGTGTTTCTGCGATTAAACATGGGTGTTTTTTGGTTTTACGACGGGAACTTTGTGATCTACCACGGGTGTGTTTTGATGATTTCCTATTGGTGTTTTATGATTCACCACAGATCATTTGTGATTGACCAATGTTGTTTTGTCATTTACCATGGGTGTGTAAACAGTTAGCTTTCATACCTGATTTGCATGCACATTTTAATTCAAAAGACCTGATTTGATTCTTAGAATTTCTTATTTATTGAGCGTTTTTTTTATCGGCATTGTTGTTTTGTCATTTACCACGGGTGTGTAAACAGTTAGCTTTCATACCTGATTTGCATGCACATTTTAATTCAAAAGACCTGATTCGGTTCTTAGGATTTCTTATTTATTGAGGGGTTTTTTTTTATCGTTTTGCCACGGCGGTGACTTTTATAAAGATTTAGAGCCAACAATCAGACTTGTGTCACTTGAACCAACGTTACAGAGGAGCCAGTTCTGGCCCACTTCCGGTCTTTGATTGGGCCTCCCTGAACCTGGACCACTTTACAAGGCACAGATGAACTCAACTACTCCGTTTTGTTTTGTTTTCTGTAGCTGCTCTCAGACTTGAAGCCTTCTGGTCGCCAAAGTCGGGTCCTTCCAGACTGATCCGCAGGATTACACGACGTCCTTGAACTCTTTCCTCTCCCAGTGTGTTGTTTGCAATTGTCGGGAGGTTGAGCTCCGGTTACCTGCCATGACCTGTAGATTTAAACCGATGAAATACGACGCCGGACTGGAGTCAATGTTGGCATCTCAACATGACACTTGGTAAATGAGCTCTTAATGGTTTCCTTAGAGAACATTACAGCCGCCGCGATGACAGGCGTCATGTTCTCGAGGGCCCTTCAGCTCTTCACGCTACAAACGCCCGCAGGCTGCGGCTCCCGCACGGGTAAACCGAGTCCAGGGCTGTTTGTCCAGAGCAAAGTGGATTAGGCCGCATGAGCGCTTTCGGAGGCGGACTTGAGTGGGAAAACACCACCCAGCCGACATGATCTCAGTCTTTCTGCAAACCTTCACTTGTCGAGGCTCTCCTTCGCCGAGAACTTCAAAGTGGAGCCCGCATGACTTGTTAAGAGGCAGAAAACCCGACTAAATGTTAAACAATCTACAAATTGAATAATATCACTGACAGACACTTCACAGGAGCGAGGCGTGCCAAGTTGAACAAAGTTTTAAGCTACATATATTTATCAGTCTTTCTCCAGCAGAACGTGACTTTTCAGTCACGTCCGTATCCTTTCTCCCCTCCTGTTCCCGGCCGCTTACTGTTAAAGACAACAGATGAGTAGATTAACACGTACCACCTGTGAAATCTAATCACCTGCCTGCTGTGTCTCGCCGCCAGCCCTGCCACACCCCCGTCTGATGGTGCTCTGTCCACAGCACCACGGACAGAGGCGGTGACCTTTGCTCCTGCAGGCAGCGCTGGCAACATCTCCCTCCGCACATGTATTAAAAAAAACTCCAGTCTCATTCGGTGGTCTTCAAAAACGTTTAATCGCCATTTAACTGAGGTGGCTGTAGGCAACCTCCTGACTCCTCAACAGGACACTGGCTGTATTTGCAGTATCATTATCATGTGGTCAGAATCCATATACATTAGTATATGCGCTTGTTAAATATGATGTAAATATACAGTTCCAACTACAGTGCAACCTCGATTTACTAACTCAAAGTGGGACTTCTATTTATGAACCTAATTAATTCCTGAATGTGGTTCGTAAATTGAAATGTTCGTAAAGGGAAGCAGGGAAACAATGCAAACATTAATAATTGGTTCTAGGCACGACAAAAGTACCTATTTTAGTAAAAGACTGCACGCTTTAAAGACACTATAATGTTTATGCATATATGTATATACATGTAAACATATATATATATACATATAAACATATATATATGTATATATAAATATATATAAATATATATATATATATACATATATATATATATATATACTGTGTATACAGTACATATATACAGTGTATACATATATGCGTACACATATGTATATATATACGGTATATATATATATGTGTATATATATATATATATATATATATATATATATATATATATATATATATATAAATCTCTATAAACAATATATACTGTATATAGAAACATATCCACATACACATATATGCATATATTAATGTATATTTATATACAATATATACTATATATATACACATATTTAAATGTATATTTATATACAGTATGTACTGTATATATTCATACATAAATCTATACATACTGTACATATATGCATAGATATATACATACATATATATAATGTACATACATGCATACAGATATATATATATATATATATATATATATATATATATATATATATATATCTATATATATATATATATATATATATATATATATATATATATATATATATATCTGTGCGAACTCGTTGGGAGTTTCCTCCTCTCCCAGCTTGCTAGCCTCAACCTGAACCTTGGTATTTACCGTGATGACGGACTGGCAGTGTGCCGCACCTCGCCAAGGAGCAGCGAGAACACCAAAAAGCGCATATGCCAAATCTTCAAAGAAAACGGCCTACGGATCACGATTGAAGCCAACAAGCAAACCGTCAACTTCCTCAACGTCACTTTCAACCTGAGAAATAACAGCTACCAACCTTTCACGAAACCCAACACAACACTCCAATACGTGCACCATGACAGCAACCACCCACCCACCACCACGAAAAGAATACCTACCGGAATTAAAAAAAGGCTATCGATGCTGTCATCTAGCAAAGCTGAATTCGACCAAGCAACCTCCCCGTACCAGAAAGCACTTGATGAAAGCGGATACAACTTCACCCTCACCTATGAACCCACTCCAGGAAACCAACCAAAAAAGAGCAGAAAACGAAACAACATCATCTGGTACAATCCGCCATTCAGCAAAAACGTCTCAACCAACATCGGCCGCAAGTTCCTCACTCTGATCGACAAACACTTCCCCAAAGGCAACACCCAAAGAAAAATATTCAACAGGAACAACATTAAATTGAGCTACAGCTGTATGAATAACATACAACAAATCATTTCAAACCACAACAAAGCAATTGCAAAAGGACTGCCTACCCCCAGACTAAACGACTCTGAAACCAATAAGGAATGTAACTGTCGCAAGAAACCTGATTGCCCTCTCAACGGAGGGTGCTTACAGACATCAGTCGTTTACCAAGCAAAGGTAACACGCAAGGACATTCACACATCCGACACGTACGTAGAATTAACCGAAGGAGCGTTCAAAACAAGATGGAATAATCACAACGCCTCCTTTAGAAACCAGACTTTGCGGAATTCTACAGAACTCAGCAAACACATTTGGAACCTCAAAGACAATAATGTTGAATATTCAATAACATGGCAAATTCTTGCATCCAGCACACCTTACAACAGTGGTAATAAAAGATGCAACCTATGCTTAAAAGAGAAACTGTTTATTATATATCATCCAGATCTATCATCCCTCAACAAGCGCAGTGAAATCATTTCAACATGCCGCCACAGACGTTAACACCTCCTAGGTAACACATGAGCCAATCACCACACCCTACGCCTGCTTGTACCCACCCACTCTGTGCCCTATACAAACCATTGTATGTGAATGCTTCCATTAAAATCTCCTGATGATTGAGGGAACCCCTCATGAAACAGTTCTATAGAGATGAAGTAGTCTAGTGATTTTTCCCAAACCTACATATATATATATATATATATATATATATATATATATATATATAAATGTATATGTATATACAGTATATACCTTATATATTCATACATAAATCTATACATACTGTACATATATGCATAAATATATACATACATATATATATAATGTACATACATACATACATACATATATACATATATATATATATATATATATATATATATATATATATATATATATATATATATATATATATATATATACATATACATACATATATACACACACACATATACATATATATATATATATATATATATAGAGGAAAGGCCAAAAGTTTGGACACACACCTTCTCCTCATTCAATGCGTTTTCTTTATTTTCATGACTATTTACATTGTAGATTGTAACTGAAGGCATCAAAACTATGAATGAACACATGTGGAGTTATGTACTTCACAAAAAAAGGTGAAATAACGAGGGGAAATAGACCATCTCTTCATTATCAGAATAACACATCAACAACGACAACTCAACCATCAAAACAAGCATGTCGCTAGAATAATAAACACAAAGGTTAAAGACCTAGAATCATTTTTACTTTTCTGTCCGTGAACGACAGACAGCGTGGGTTCCTTATCCTCTCTAAGCCTAAGTCCACAGCAAATCCCACCACCCCCTTCTTTCCAGGGCTGGTTTTGTTTGCTCTTTTGGACCCGCACCGAGTACGCAAAAAATGGAGAAAACTTCGGAATAGGACGCTGATGTAATCCGACATCACATAAAAAGAAACAAAAAACGTACACGACAACCCGTTTAGGCGGCAGACTAGTCGGGTCTGAACGAGCGACGCCTTCTGTTTGTTTAGGAGCAGGCTAAC